>NC_043961.1:16185776-16268609 GCF_902148855.1 Sphaeramia orbicularis | reverse complement strand
CAAAAAAAGAAGGCAGGTAACAATAAAAACAAAACAAAACATATACACATCTTCGTGCAAAAATATACATATATACAAAAATATTAAATACAGTGTGTAAAACGTATAAAAAGTACAAAGTATTGCTGACAGCCCGTTGTCAAAAGAATAATGATAATAATAGATATAATAATAATAACCTTTAAATAATGACAATTCCAATTTTTTCTCTTTGTTTTTGTGTAAAAAAAGTAACATTTTGTGAAACCGTTTAAATATAAAAAGTATCTTTTCACATAAAAAAAAAAAAAAAATGCATAACCTGAAAAATATGAACAATCTGAAATGTCTTAAGAGAAGTAAGTGCAATTTTAACAACATTCTGCTCTGTTCTGCCTCTCTTACTAATGCGTTGTACTTTTGGAGATCCACTGTGATCTGTCCATTGTAATGTACATGTGTAACTGATGTGAAAATGTAAAGTTCATGCGTAATATTGTTGTAATTGCACTTATTTACTAATTAAATTTCGGGTTGTTTGTAGTTATTTATGTTTTTTCACATTTTTAAAATATATTTATAATGTATTTTACTTACTTGCCTTATTTCCCTTCTGCCCCTGAACTAAAATGAGTTTACCAGTCCTGGTCTACAGTGCATTCAAACCATGTAAACGGTTGATATTGTAAACTATAACCCATTACATGACATACATGGGTAGCTCTACTGAGGACTGATACATACAACACATGTCTGTATATGTTCTATGGAGCGAACAGATGTGTTTTCCATGCGTCTGTGTGAGCTCACCATCACTGCGTAGGACCAGAGGAGTGGGCGGACCCTGGACTCGGGTCTTTGTGACGGTGTTGGTCACCACACAGGTGTAATTGCCCACATCAGACGGCTCTACCATGGCGATGTACAGATTCCCCGTCTCCTGTGAGATGAAGCGACGGGTATCCTGCTTCACAAACGTCGGGTACTCGTTAAAAATCCAAGAAAATACCAGATCTGTGGGAAGAAAAAGAGGAAAGACGTTTGTAAAATGTGTTAAAGTTACGGATGTTTAACGGGTTTTCACTGCCTGCTTTTGTGTAGCATTTATGATATTTGTAGCAGGGATTTTTTTAATGAAAGTGTTTTATCTCGATGGATGGATGGAAGGATGGATGGATGGATGGATGGATGGATGGATGAAGGAATGAAAGAATGGATGGATGGATGGATAAACATATGAAAGGTTAGATGGATGGATGGATGGATAAACATATGAAAGGTTAGATGGATGGATGGATGGATGGATGGAATGAAAGAACATATGTATGTATGCATGTATGTATGTATGTATGCATGGATGGATGTATGCATGGATGGATGGATGGATGAAGGAATGAAAGAATGGATGGATGGATGAAGGAATGAAAGAATGGATGGATGGATGGATGGATGGATGGATGGATGGATGGATGGATGGATGGATGGATGGATACACATATGAAAGGTTAGATGGATGGATGGTTGGATGGTTGGATAAAATTATGAAAGGTTAGATGGATGGATGGATGGATGGATGGATGGAGGAATGAAAGAATGTATAGATGGATGGATGGATGGATGAACATATGGATGGATGGATGGATGGATGGATGGATGGATGGATGGATGGATGGATGGATGGATGGATGGAGGAATGAAAGAATGTATAGATGGATGGATGGATGAACATATGGATGAATGGATGGATGGATGGATGGATGGATGGATGGATGGATGGATGGATGGATGGATGGATGGATAGTAGGTTAGCAACTGACAGATGACATAAAAGTAGAAACCAGGTTGTAATTAGTGAATGTTAATTAGCGCTAAATAGGTTTGAATGAACAGCATGTAATAAAACACATTAAACAGAAAAACACTGGTTAAATCACCATGGTGATCATCTGGTGTGTACTTCATGTAAATAACAAACACACTCAACAACATACAAGCACATTTACATTTGCATTTACGTGACATTATCCTATTGTTAGTAAACCCTCTGTCCAACACACTAGTTAACTCATGCTAGTTACCTAATGCTAGTTAATGCTAAAACATTATTGATATTGTTAGAGTTAGCGGTTTTACTCACAAATTACACAATACCAACTTTGTTTCTGACGGCTTCAGTAAGAGTTTCAACAAACAATATGGTATATACTAATTAAAAAATAGCTTAACTTTCCAGTAAGATAAGTTTAGAATTCCTTCAGACAAATGCATTAACACATATTCCAGCAATGACACACACACACACACACACACACAAACACACCCATCCTACTTTATATTCAGCGTCAAACAACTGTCTGTTCAACAAGACGACTGAAAATCTCAGTTTCACTAAAGACATGAAATGTGAGACAGACTGTTTCAGTTTACTGTCACATACTATTCACTGTTCAGGATGATTCTTGGTGACTGTCTGTGAATCACATGGACAATAACACTTCAAACCAAATAAATAAATCAGGCTGGAGGCAGCAGTGAAAGTGTTAAGAACCTGATCTGATAGAATCTGCAGAAAGCAATGAACTAATAGGTGTTTTGCAGCTTTTATTATCAAGATGAGATAACACCGTCTCATTCCACTTTCTGTTGTGAGGGTGTAAATCTGTTCACACTGTCAGAACAGAAATGGCGTAAATGGTTAAAAAAAAAAAAAAAAAAAGGTAAAAATAAATAAATAAATAAATGGGAGCCCTTAGACATGTGATAACAGACACAGTTTACATTATAATCTTTAATAAACGGAAATGTTCTAAATAATGACAAACATATTTTTAAATATTTACCTATCTACCCTTAGACATGTGATGAGAAACACAATTTACATTAAAATCTTTAATAAATTAAGATGTTCTAAATAACTACAAAACTATTTTAAAATATTTACCTATCTATCTAATGATGTTTCATTTCATTTCCTCTTCCTAAGTCTTACTGTAGTCAGCATATTCCAATATTCTCAGATAATGTAATAATCAGACATCTGGTATTCTGCATGTTTTAGATGTTTTCCTCTTCCTGCACACCTGACAGTCGTCACCAGGCTTCTGCAGAGCTTGATGATAGGTTTATCATGTGAATTAGGATACCGGCCCTCGAGGACCAGAACTGGACACCCCTGATTAGGGATGGGAATCGAGAATCGGTTCTTTTTGAGAACCGGATCCCAGTAGCGTGATTCCTTGGAATCGTTTGCCTGCCTGCTTAACGATTCTTCTTATTGATTCCGCCTTCGTTGCACATGCGTGATGACGTCACACGTATGCTGCATTGTTTTGGTCAGAACGTAGACAACATGGTGTTGAGGCAGAAACGGTCTAAAAAGACGACACCAGGGTCAGTGGAACACTGTCGAAGCTTCCATTTCTTCAAAAGGGTGGAATTCCTCCAGTATGTTCAAACATTTGTCCACACAGTATGTGATTCATCTACAGGAATATCACATATTTGATACGATACTTAGCGATGCTTGTGAATGTAGCGGCAGAGTGAACACCAGGCCGTCATCCGGGCCCAGTTCCAGTTCCGGTGCGGGCAACAAACGTCGTATCCCCTCAAATACAAGTTTCCGAAGGTAGGGGAAAGGAAATGAGGTGCACAACAACAGGAGACGGGCAGAGTTGAACCGGTTCCTCATAGTGGAAAGGCAGCAATAGAGGAATTAGTAAAGCGTCTTAGTTTCACTTTCACAAACCGGGCCCGATGTCATCTTTATTTCCTACGGAGATTAAAGTCTTTCAACATCTCCAAGCCTCTTCTGTGCACTGTCTACCAGACTGTGGTGGCTGGTGTCCTGTTTTTTGGTGTGGCGTGTTGGGGGGAGGGAGCTCGCATTTCTGACAGAAACAGACTGAACAACTGATTAAGAAAGCGAGCTCCATCATCTGGACGGGACTGGACACAGTTCAGCAGGTGGCTGGGGTGAGAATGCTCAGGAAACTGGACTCTATTTTGAGGAACGCATCTCACTCACTTCACCATCTTGAGGTGTTCAGGGAGAGCACTTTCAGCCACAGACTGATTCCCCCTCGGTCCAGGACTGAACGCAGTAGAAGGTCCTTCCTGCCAGCTGCCATTAGACTTTTTAATATCGCTGTGTGATAAATTATTGTATGCTGTGCATACTATAGGTGTTTTGTTTTATTGTATTGTATTATTTACATTTACTTTATTGTACATATATACACACACACACACACACATATATATATATCTTTTATTCTGTTTTTAAACACTTCTTCGTGCCATTGTTGGTTGCATGTGGGTGTCTTTTGTGATGGGTCAGTGTGTTTTTTGCTTGTACTGTTTGTACTGCTGCTGTTGTAACAAACAATTTCCTGCAAAGGATCAATAAAGTATCTATCTATCTATCTATCTATCTATCTATCTATCTATCTATCTATCTATCTATCTATCTATCTATCTATCTATCTATCTATCTATCTATCTATCTATCTATCTATCTATCTATCTATCTATCTATCTGTTATTATTATTTGTACATACTGTATATGTTATATTTTCTGTACAAAGATGGAAATATAAAAGACAGTTAATGCAAATAAACCCGTCTGTACTCTTTTATTCCTTCACCCAATGAGAACTGATAAGAGAATCGATAAGGAATCGGATCAAAAAACAAAATCGATAATGGAATCAGAATTGTTAAATTCTATCGATTCACATCCCTACCCCTGATGTAGATGTTCAGAAAAGATCAGATTAAAGTTGAGGATTATTCTATCAAAAACAGAGAAAACTGAAGAAAAAGTGACTTTTTCAGTCAAATCTATCATTAATTGAACTGAAACTGAACAAGGACTTACACAGACTTTCTCAGACTTGTATTGAAAACCGATTTATTTAATGCGTCCTCAGCTCTCAGACATGAACATGACATCTTAACTTATGTTTAATAAATGAGCTAAAGGTGCGACTTATCGGGACTTAACAGGAACAGAGTCATGACGGCGGCATTCGACTCAGGCTCCGCCGGCTGAAATCAATAAACATCGTCAGGGCTTAAATGTCACTTTCCTGAACATCACATCATTATGTTTCAAGATGAGGAAAAGGCATGTGAAGATCTGCTCATATGTTTGCACTAAAGTCCTCTACTTGCCTTTTATTTATGGTCTTTCACACAGTGTCATTTTCATTTTATTTTATTTTGCTCATCACCAAATACATGGTACAGAACACGGTCTCATTCATATAGATGCGACCATGTCATTTAATATTTATTCTTCTCAGCTAAAGAACAGAAAGAACATCCCTGAAGCCATAAGTAATAATAACAGCCGAGTGTTACCGTAGATGACATTAAGTAATAATTAGATTCCCATAACCCGGTCAATAATCTAATTCTTACTCAAACTCATGCCTGAATTGAGACAAATACTGAGCAGGAAAACACATTAGAGCGCAATATAATAACACGATCCTAATATGTATTTATAAAACTCATCATCGCCGGTGCAAGGATTCATCTTCTTATGTCAAATATGTGACATAGAAATGATTGCGGAGCATCTAAAGATAATCTAGACACAAATAAGATCTAACCTCATGGTGTCACGCAATTTCAGAAATGACTGCTTCACAAATTAAACACAGCTGACATGAAAACTAACAGGTCGTCATATAATATTTTGTTATTATTCATGCCTTGGAAGTGTAATGTATCACTCAGTGTGAGTGTTGGTTTAATTGACTACAGTATTTCATTCATTCAGGATGGTTCATATATGACATCCAGCCTCGATCATTAACCCTTTAACCCCTGACGTGTCTGTGGTGAGCGTTCTGAATGTATGGTTTAATTTAAATGTTCATTAAAATTCAACCGTTTGTTCAATAGGAAAAATTTCAAAACCTGCTAATAGAATAGACCTTGTTCTTTCCATAGACATCTGAGCATGCTCAGTGCAACCTCCACCCCCTGTGGGATGGGGGGTAAAACACAGAACAGTGAGTGAGACTGAGTCACTATAAAAAAAAGATGGTTTAGGCTTTTTTTTTTTTTTTTTTTTTTTTTTTTTTTTTTTTTTTTTTTTTTAAACAGCGTTTTCCTTGTGTTATTTTGTTTTTACTGTTGTTTGCAGTGTTGCGGTGATTTTCCTTAATTTTTTTTTACTGTGTTATTACTGAGTTTTGACCATGTAACTACTTTTCGGAGTTCAACCAGGTGTCAAAACAAAAACTACTGGGCCCAAATTCATATCCTTGTTGCTTATTTTGTCATTTAAAATATTACGTAAAAGCTAACAAATCCTTCAAAAGTGAGGAGAAATTGAGCAAAATACTTGAAAAAATGAGGAGAGTTCATCGTTTCATAACATCCAGAACGCTGTATTTAGTCGGATAAATTCAAAAACCAAAAAGTGTCTACTGATCTAAACTGTTTAATACCAGTTGATCAACTAATCCTAACAATACATGTAAATAATTGGTGTAAAATGCAGTTTCATCTCATTTATTCATAGGATAAAAAGTTGTAAAATGAGAATAAAACATACAAAATACAAGAAAAATAAAGAAAAATTAACCAAACACCCTTGAAAATATTGCATAAAAGCTAAACAATCCTTCAAAAGTGAGGAGAAAATGAGCAAAATACTTGAAAAAATGAGGAGAGTTCATCGTTTCATAACATCCAGAACCCTGTGTTTAGTCTGATAACCCTCAAAAACCAAAACCGTTTACTGATCTAAACTATTTAATACCAGTTGATCAACTAATCCTAACAATACATGTAAATAATTGGTGTAAAATGCAGTTTCATCTTGTTTATTCATAGGATAAAAAGTTGTAAAATGAGACTAAAATGAACAAAATACAAGAAAAATAAAGAAAAATCAACCAAACACCCTTGAAAATATTGCATAAAAGCTAAAAAAATCCTTCAAAAGTGAGGAGAAAATGAGCAAAATACTTGAAAAAATGAGAGTTCATTGTTTCATAACATCCAGGACGCTGTATTTAGTCGGATAAATTCAAAAACCAAAAGCGTTTACTGATCTAAACTGTTTAATACCTGTTGATCCACTAATCCTATCAATACATGTAAATAATTGGTGTAAAATACAGTTTGTCATCTTTTCATGGTCATCGGATGACATTGAGAGGCTCCGTTGTTACCGTGGAAACACTGTCATCTTCTACAACATTGATTCACCAGTAAAACCCATGGAGTTGGATCAATGACAGTGGATGGACACACTGGGTTTATGTTCAGTTAATGATAGATTTGCTGAAAAAGTCACCCTTTCTTCAGTTCTCTGTAATTCTGTCATAACCTTTGAATTAACTCTAAGTTTTTATGACCATCTAAATGAAATACAGGAAAATAAATGTAGGAAAATAAATGATTTATAGCAGGGTTGGGCAATTAAATTTCCTATGGGACCACATGAGAAACTTTGACAGTTGTTAAGGGCCGGATCAATACACTTCCAGCTCTCCTTAATATCTCCCTCTCTCTCTCTCTCCATATGTATATATATATATATATATATATATATATATATATATATATATATATATATATATATATATATATATATATATATATATATATATACAAGGTGGGGAAGCAAAATTTACAATATTATGAGGCAGGGATTGAAAGACAGTGTATGACCAATTAGTTTATTGAAAGTCATGAGAATTTATTTGCCACAAGAAAATTGACATAATAGAAAATGTTTTTATTCTATGTGTCCTCCTTCTTTCTCAATAACTGCCTTCACACGCTTCCTGAAACTTGTGCAAGTGTTCCTCAAATATTTGGGTGACAACTTCTCCCATTCTTCTTTAATAGTATCTTCCAGACTTTCTCGTAATAGTTTTGCTCATAGTCATTCTCTTCTTTCCATTATAAACAGTCTTTATGGACACTCCAACTATTTTTGAAATCTCCTTTGGTGTGACGAGTGCATTCAGCAAATCACACACTCTTTGACGTTTGCTTTCCTGATTACTCATATGGGCAAAAGTTTCTGAAAAGGTATGGATAATAGTGTTAGGTATGATTATGACATCAGTATATGTTTGGTTTCAAAACAATTGACGTAGTGCCTGCTGAGAAAAAACAACTAAATGTTCATTGTAAATTTAGCTTCCCCACCCTGTATATATATATATATATATATATATATATATATATATATATATATATATATATATATATATATATATATATACTTTACTATAATATAAAAACAGTAAATGCAACAATACAATAATAAAATGAAAATGTGGAGCACAGAATACAACTATTTAATGAATATTCACAAAAAGACTTGAAAATGTGCAAAACCAGCTGCACATTAACTTCACATGAAAAACTCTAAATGCATCCTGCTTTGTTTGTTTGCATATCACAGTTCCTTTTCTTTTTCTTTACCTCTGACTTCAGTAAAGAAAGACATACAAGTCTATGTCTTGTTAAAAACTCTGCATTCAGAATCAATCTTTCTTTTTTAGCCGTTAGCTGACATCTTCATGGGCTGAAACTGACCAACAAACCAATCAGTGCATAAACTTTATGCAAGTAGAGAAAGTATGTGTGAAAAAACGGTAAATTAGCAGATCCTTCAAAATAAAAGCAGTGGCGTTGTATTGGTTATGTCTATTATGATGATACATATTTGCATTGACTTTTAATTTGCCAGTGACCTCATGTGGGCCAGTTAGGGTCAGCCGTCAGGCCGCATGTGGCCCCCGGGCCTTACAATGCCCAGGTCTGATTTATAGTGAAAAATGCAAAATATGGAGGATAATAATATATTAAGTGGAGATACATTATTTAAAAAAGGCTAAATTGAGAGAAAAAGTCATTTGAGAACTGACACAAAAGTATACCTGGGTCTTTCTGGTGAATAAAATGTAAATATTGTGACGTAATGCTGCTGTTATGGAGTCACGCTGCTGCTCTAACTGACAACTGCTTGCTATTTTCATGCTGAGCTTACTCAAAATCTAGCACTTGTTAGTGGACCGGCAATTAAACCAAACAGTCTTGGAGGATCCTTCGCCTTTGCCTCCCAAGGTTTTCATCCATTTATCCCAGCGTGAAGCCCCCCCGACTCCTGCTGGCTCAAAGGAGTAGGTAAAGCACACGAGGCGATGGAGGCGGCTGATCAGCACCAATCGGGGGCTGGGGCTTTAGTCCTGGCTGCTGCCGATGTGGACCTGAGCACAGAGTAATGGCACAGCCGAGGTCCACGGGGACGAGGGGACACTTCAAGGCAGGATAAGGCATGTTTGTGTTTGTTTCCTCTCCAGTGCTTTTGGTCTTTGGCTGCACCTGCTCTCGTTCTGTGTTTAAAACCCATATGACTACATGGCACAACATGAGCTGCACAATACCACAGAGAGCCAACAAACATAATGAGATGTCTCACACAGCTGGCCGAATAGTCCTCGCAAAATCATCCAGAGCATTGATTTTATAGGTTACACAACGCTGCCTGGTACAAAAAAAAAAAAAAAAAAAAAACAGGACATCTCCAAGACAAATTGCAAAAGAAACACAGTTGCTCAGGCATTACAATCACTGCCATGGTAACAGGAAATCAGCTTTTAAGGTGTTATTATTTGCGATATGACGAAATAAATCCTCAAAGCTTTATCGTCCTACAAATGAAAGTCTTTTCGAATGTCGAAACATGGCTAGACGCAGCTATTTGCACTGGCTTTTTAACCCTTTATCGGGGAAGTGACTATTTTTGGTCATTTCCGCAAATGTTGAATATGGATCCAATCCCGTGTCTCAGTGAGGTTCAGAAGCATGTTGATTTTTATAAAGCTTCACAGCGATTCAGAGAGATTTTATACACATTTTGAAGCCATAATAGTGAATAGGACTATGGCAAGTGACTATTTTTGCTCATTTCTGCAAATATTAAATATGGGTTGAATCCTGTGTCTCAGTGAGGTCCAGAAGCATGTTGGTTTTTATATACAGCTTCACCGTGATTTAGAGAGATTTTATACAAACTTTGAAGCTGTAAATAGTGACTATGTGTGGCAAGTGACTAATTTTGGTCATTTCCGTAAGCATTAAATATGGATCCAATTCCGTGTCCCAGAGAGGCCAAAAAGCATGTTGGTTTTTATAAAGCTTCACTGCAATTCAGAGAGATTTTATACACATTTTGAAGCTGTAAATAGTGACTATGTGTGGCAAGTGACTATTTTTGGTCATTTCCCCAAACATTAAATATGGATCCCTTCTCGTGTCTCAGTGAGGTCCACAAGCATGTTGGTTTTCATACAGCTTCACTCTGATTCACAGAGATTTTACACAAATTTTGAAGCTGTAAGCAGTGACTATGAGTACGGCAAGTGACTATTTTTGGTCATTTCCTCAAACATTAAATATGGATCCCTTCTTGTGTCTCAGTGAGGTCCACAAGCATGTTGGTTTTTATAAAGCTTCACCGTGATTTAGCGAGAGTTTATACAAACTTTGAAGCTGTAAATAGTGACTATGTGTGGCAAGTGACTATTTTTGGTCATTTCCACAAACATTAAATTATTGATCCAATCCCGTGCCTCAGTGAGGTTCAGAAGCATGTTGGTTTTTATACAGCCTCGCCGCCATTCAGAGAGATTTTATACACATTTTGAAGCCGTAATAGTGAACAGGACTATGACAAGTAACTATTTTTGGTCATTTGCACAAATATTAAATATAAGTCCAATCCTGTGTTTCAGTGAGGTCCAGAAGCATGTTGGTTTTTATAAAACTTCACCATGATTCAGAGAGATTTTACACACATTTCGAAGCTGTAAATAGTGAATATGAGTGTGACAAATGACTATTTTTGGTCATTTCCGCAAATATTAAATATGGATCCAATCCTGTGCCTCAGTGAGGTTCAGAAGCATGTAGGTTTTTATAAAGCTTCACAGCGATTCACAGAGATTTTACACAAATTTTGAAGCTGTAAATAGTGACTATAAGTACGGCAAGTGACTATTTTTGGTAATTTCCTCAAACATTAAATATGGATCCCTTCTCGTGTCTCAGTGAGGTCCACAAGCACGTTGGTTTTTACACAGGTTCACCATGATTCAAGGAGATTTCATACAAATTTTGAGGCCATAAATAGTGAATATGACTATGGCAAGTGACTATTTTTGGTAATTTCTGCAAACATTAACCCATAAAGACCCAAACATCCATAACCGACCAAAAGCACCTCCTGATGTAAACTGTTTAATACCTGTTGACCTACTAATCCTATCAATACAAGTTTAATTTGGTGTAAAATGCAGTTTCACCTCATTTATTCATAGGATACAACGTGCAAAAAGTTGTAAAATTAGTAAAATACTAGAAAAATAAGGTAAAATATGAACCAAAAACCCTTAAAAATATTGTGTAAAAGCTAACAAATCCCTCTAAAGTGAGGCGAGCTCATCATTTCATAACATCCAGAACCCTGAATTTAGTCAGTTAACCCACAAAAATCAAAACCATCTACTAATATAAGTAAAATGTAGTTTGTCGTCTTTTCACGGTCATCAGATATGACCCATTCGGACGTTCACAGGCTCTGTTGTTACCATGGAAACACCGTCATCTTCCATAACATAGATTAACCAGTAAAACCCATGGAGTTGGATCAATGATAGTGGATGGACACACTGGGTTTATGTTCAGTTAATGATATATTTTACTGAAAAAGTCCGGTTTTGTAGAGTTTTCTCTGTTTTTGATGTAATAATCCTTCACTTTAATCAGAGCTTTGGTGAACACCTACATGATCAGTGAACTAAATACAGGAAAATACCTGATTTACATAGATAAAATGCAAAATAGAGATGATAATATTACATTAAATGGTGATAAATCACTAAAGAAAGGTTAGATATAGAGGAGATTTCATTTGGGAACTGACATAAAAGTAGCACTAGGTCTTTATGGGTTCAATATGAGTCCAGTCCTGTGCCTCAGTGAGGTCCAGAAGCATGGTGGTTTTTGTAACAATATACATTCATTCAGAGAGATTTTAAAGACATTTTGAATATGACTGATTTTTTTATTGCATGTTTTATTATTATTATTATTTGTGATTTGGCAGCAGTAGCAGTCCTTGAGAGTCAAATCCTCAAAAGGTTGTTATTGTACAAATGAAGGTCTTTTCTAATGTCAAAACGTGGCATTTATCTTAGAACACATATTGTATATCAATTAGACACACCTATTTGCACTGGCTTTTAACCTTTTATTGGGCAAGTGACTATTTTTGGTCATTTCTCCAAACATTATGGGTCCAATCCTGTGCCTCAGTGAGGTCCAGAAGCATGTTGGTTTTTATACAGCTTCACCGTGATTTAGAGAGGTTTTATACACATTTTGAAGCCCTAATAGTGAATAGGACTATGGCAAGTGACTATTTTTGGTAATTTCCACAAATATTAAATATGAGTTGTTGTTTTTTTTGTTTTTTTGGTTTTTTTTTTTTAAATAAAACTATACAGTGATTCAGAGAGTTTATAGACATTTTGAAGCTGTAAATATTGAATATGAGTGATTTTTCTCTGTTTATGACCTTATAACAGTTGTTTTATTGCATGTTTACTTTTTAGCAAATGCTGCTCGGATGTTTTATGGCAAGAGGAGGGAGACTGTTGTCACGGCAACCAACGAGGAGGTAGATGATGTCCAGTAACACGCTAAGGTTGAAATGTGAGTGTCCTATGAAGGGTTAATACAAGTGTGTGATTTATTTGTTTTATCTTCTGCTTGTGTTTTTAGATACTATTTATCCTATTATTGTGCATCTGTTTTAGTAGATCTTCTTTCTTTATATATATATTTTTTATCATATCTTGTATTTTTACCGATATCGTTGTACAGCACTTGTTATAAATGTGCTCTGGAAATAAACTTGACCTTGACCTAGACTGTTTTACTTGTTGGGTAAAATAAAACCATTATTCTCAGAGCTCAATCCTGGTCTTGCAGTAGTCCCCGAAGAGTCCGGTGTGGTTTCTTACTGGGTTAAATATCACTTTGCAGAAGTCACAGTGAATTAGGCTACTGCTTACATGAAGAGACATGGGAGCAGCTTCAAAGAACAGGCCTTACTGAATATTCAACGACCGAACAAGACGTGCAAGGCTCCACGACCAGACCGATAGGGATGATGTGAAGGCGAAGACGGTTGGGCAGCGACCACAAACAGAGTCTATCAACCCTGATGACAGCCTGAAGAGAAAGACTTTATCAAACGGGGGGATGCTCTGGCTGTTCACAGACTGGTAGTCGTGTGCTGTATGTTAATATCTGTAATGCATGTATGTGAACGGCATGGTACTCTTATACCTGAACTTAAACAGACTAATGCAGATTATATGATGCACTAAAGCAAGAGTGTCAAATATAAGACTGCGGGGAAAAATCCAGTCTGCCAAAGGGTCCAATGTGGCCCTGCAAAAATTATACTGAAGATATTAACCCTCCGGTATCTGGGTACGCAATTTAGGCACACTTCTCACTTCGTGTTAAAAACTTCATATTATTTTTCACAATTTAAATAAGGTTAGAATTCAAAAGTTGTTCATTTGTGCATGATCTTTAAAATTCTGGCCACCAACTAAAATTTGCACATTGTAAACAAAAGAAAATTACAAGACTAGCATCTGTCTCCCAAGTGTGCCTAAAACGCATTATTTCTTCTATTAGAACCACTGTTTTTGATCCAAAAGTCATTAAGGCATAAATCCTACTTCTCTGATATCTGGGCTTCATTTTAAAGGTGAAGGTCTATATTACTTTATTAGCATTGTTAATGTTGCTGTTAATCATTGACATATGTCAGGCTGCGAAAATCAAATAATA
Organism: Sphaeramia orbicularis; assembly: GCF_902148855.1. NCBI lineage: Eukaryota > Metazoa > Chordata > Actinopteri > Kurtiformes > Apogonidae > Sphaeramia > Sphaeramia orbicularis. The sequence goes on along the minus strand of NC_043961.1, from coordinate 16,254,718 downwards.
TTTAATCCAATTTTTATGTAATATTTTGAAAAAAAAAAACAAAACAAAAAACAAAAACATATTTTGTGTTTTTTGCATCAAAAAATGTAGTGACATCATGATGAAAAGAGATTGTTTAAAGGGTTAAAAAAAAAAAATCTAAAATGAATGATTATTTGATATGTATGATTAGGGCTGACCTTGATTTACAAAAATAAAATGAAATTAGAGCAGAAAAATAAATCAATATATAATATTTAAAAAATTAAAAAAAAAAAACTTCATATTATTTTTCACAATTTAAATAAGGTTAGAATTCAAAAGTTGTTCATTTGTGCATGATCTTTAAAATTCTGGCCACCAACTAAAATTTGCACATTGTAAACAAAAGAAAATTACAAGACTAGCATCTGTCTCCCAAGTGTGCCTAAAACGCATTATTTCTTCTATTAGAACCACTGTTTTTGATCCAAAAGTCATTAAGGCATAAATCCTACTTCTCTGATATCTGGGCTTCATTTTAAAGGTGAAGGTCTATATTACTTTATTAGCATTGTTAATGTTGCTGTTAATCATTGACATATGCCAGGCTGCGAAAATCAAATAATATTTAATCCAATTTTTATGTAATATTTTGAAGAAAAAAAAACAAAACAAAAAACAAAAACATATTTTGTGTTTTTTGCATCAAAAAATGTAGTGACATCATGATGAAAAGAGATTGTTTAAAGGGTTAAAAAAAAAAAAATCTAAAATGAATGATTATTTGATATGTATGATTAGGGCTGACCTTGATTTACAAAAATAAAATGAAATTAGAGCAGAAAAATAAATCAATATATAATATTTAAAAATTAAAAAAAAAAAACTTCATATTATTTTTCACTATTTAAATAAGGTTAGAATTCAAAAGTTGTTCATTTTTGCACAATCTTTAAAATTCTGGCCACCAACTAAAATTTGCATATTTTAAATAAAAGAAAATTACCAGACTAGCATCTGTCTCCCAAGTGTGCCTAAAACGCATTATTTCTTCCATTTGATATGTCTGATTAGGGCTGACCTTGATTTACAAAAATAAAATCAAATTAGAGCAGAAAAATAAATCAATATATAATATTTACTAGTTTCATTTATAGGTGTGTATTTTATGCAGACTTGGTGACAGATGCTAGTATTTTTTAACATTTGACCTAGCGCCAAAAATAATGCAAATTAACCGATGTTGGAGTTAACCATTGACATATGCCAGGCTGCAAAAATCTAATAATATATGATCCACTTTTTAAGTAGTATATTGAAAAAAAATATTTTTTTGTGTTTTATGCATCCAAAAAAATGGTTTGTTTACATTACAAACACGGCATTTAAAGGGTTAAAAAATGTGACAATTATTGAGTATTTGGTATTTTTATTTACGGCTCAAGTTGATGAAATAGAAAAAAGTTTAAAAGAATTAAAAACAAACGGTATGAATTTTTTTTTTACATTATTCCACAAGTGTGCCAAAAAGGCACACTTGGTGCTTAGTAAGGGCCTTGCTGGACGGGATACCGGAGGGTTAACAGTAAAGGGTGTCGAACTGACTTTATTTCAGGTTTTACGTTCAACCCAATTGCGATCTAAAGTTAAAAAAAATAATAGAAAAAAAAATCAAAAATAATAATAATAATAACAATAATAATAATAACCTCTAAATAATGACTCCAAATTTTCGTCTTGGTTTAATGTGAAAAAAAATTATATTACATTATGTCTATAAATAATGACAACTCCAAATTTTTGTCTTTGGTTTAGTACAAAAAAATAACATTAAATTATGAAAATATTTACATTACTATCTTTTAACAATGAAATGTGAACAAATATGAACAACCTGAAATGTCTAAAGAAAATTAAGTGCAATTTTTTTTTTTACAATATTCTGCCTGTTACTAAATATTTTGTGCCTTTGTAGATTTGATCCATATAATACACATGCATAAATGATAAGTTGAGGCATAATATTATTAAAATTGCACTTACATTTCTGAGGACCTTTCAGTTTTTTCAGCATATTCAAATCTTTCTTGATTGGATAGTTTGTAAATGTAAATATTTTCCTAATTTAATGGGGTTTTTTTTTGCACTAAAACAAAGAGAAAAGTTTGGAGTTGTCATTATTTATAGGTTATTGTGCTACTATTTTACTGGTCTGACCCATTTGAGCTCAAACCGGGCTGAATGTGGCCACCAAAAGAAAATGACTTACAGATCCTTGTACTATATGGACTAAAATATTGGGTCATATCTCAGCTAGAGTGTGTTGGACTTCCTATTCCTGTTGATTTGAAATAGTGCCATGGTAAAAATGTCAGTGGTTGTCAATAAATTTTTGTATTTTTTTTCAATATCAGTGTTGTTTAACATCAGATTAAGTGATTAGGCAGCGTAATGGTGTAGTGGTGAGCACTTCCCCCTCACTGTAAGAGGGTTCTAAGAGTTGAACCTGATATGTGCTAATGCTAATGCTAATGCTAGGTAGTGTGTGTCTATTACACTGGTCAACAACAAATTTATTGTTTAAGTTTTTTGAGCTGATTTAGGATCATTTTGGTGTGCTGAATCCAAAAATCACATTAATTTTGCGCAATCAGGTCAACTTTCTGAACTATGCTACATATTGGCTTTTTAACATTTTTGCTTACATTTATGGGCATTTTCACATCATATGATACAAAATTCTTTCATATTTCTTGCAATAAACGAGTTCTAAAGATTTTACTTTTGCCAATTTATGATTAATGTTTTTTTTTAATATTACAGGTGAATGAAATGGCTTCGACTAGAAGATCTTGCAAAAATAAGCCTGACGTATTCTGCTACATCTGCGGTGAATACACCATTGTACCTAACAGGAATCCTGTTGGAAAATGATTTTTTTTCTCTTAAAACCTATTTTGGGTGAGAACTATATAAAAAATCGACTGATAAAGTCACAAAAATGTCATCAATTTTGTGAGAAGATCAAATTTTTCAAAATCAAATTAGCAAAAAAACCTGACCTGATTGAGAAAAACAGATGTCATTTTATTATTTAGCGGTGCAAAATGGTCCTAATTCAGTTGAAAAAACCAAGACAACTTGCAAAAAATATTTTTTTGTAACCCAGTGTTATGTGTAAAATGCAGAGACCAAACTTTGACAGGGACAATAAAGCGACTTAACCTTTAACGTTTAGAGTATGACAATCATTCCATTGGTATTGTCAGCTCTCAATCAACTTGACGTGTGCCGAAATAGCTCAGTTGGGAGAGCGTTAGACTGAAGATCTAAAGGTCCCTGGTTCGATCCCGGGTTTCGGCAGTTCTTTAGGAACCCATTCACCAATATTTCTGTCTGCAAAAGTATATCGGACTTCTGAATTGTAGTTGTACCATGATTATATCAGTGGTTGTCAATAAATTACCACGTTATGTGGGTTTCGTCCACCTTCAAATACAGGTTCATATAGGTACATTTTCCTGTTAGTGCTGATGAAGAGCTTAATGTGTTATTGCTAATGTTAATGCTAGGTAGTGTGTGTCTATTATAGGTAAAATGCAGTGACTGAACTTTGACAGGAACAATCAAGCGACTTAACCTTTAACCTTTAGATTATGACAGTTGTTCCAATAGTCGTTTTGATAGTATTGTCAGCTCAAAGTTCACCATTTGTGTGCCGAAATAGCTCAGTTGGGAGAGTGTTAGACTCAGTGCTTCTCAATAAATTACCATATTCTTTCAATATCAGTGCTTTTGTTAAAATGTGATTAGATGACTGTGCGGCGTAGTAGTTAGCACTTCCACCAGCAAAGCAAGAAGGTTTTGAGAGTCGAACGAAGGCCTGTCTGTGTTGAGTTTACTGGTCTCCTCCATGCTACGTGGGTTTCCTCTACCATTAAAAATAGGCACATTTTCCTGTTGGTGCCCCTGACCACGGTGCTGATGAAGAACTTACTGCTCTTAATGTGTGTTATTGCTAATGCTAGGTAGTTTCTGCCTATTATGGGTAAAATGCAGAGACTGACCTTTGATGGGCAATAAAGCGACTTAACCTTTAACCTTTAGATCATGACAGTTGTTCTGATAGTATTGTCAGCGATATGTCTAACTGTTGTGTGCCGAAATAGCTCAGTTGGGAGAGCGTTAGACTGAAGATCTAAAGGTCCCTGGTTCGATCCCGGGTTTCGGCAGGTCTTTAGAAACCCTTTCAGAAATGTTTCTGTATGTTGGACTTCCGATTTGTAGTTGTGCCATGATTATATCAGTAGTTGTCAATAAATTACCATGCTAAGTGGGTTTTGTCCACCATTAGAAACAGGTTCATATAGGCACATTTTTCTGTTGGTGCCCCTGACCACGGTGCTGATGAAGAACTTACTGCTCTTAATGTGTGTTATTGCTAATGCTAGGTAGTTTCTGCCTATTATGTGTAAAATGCAGAGACTGACCTTCGACGGACAATAATGCAACTTAACCTTTAACTTTTAGATCATGACAGTTGTTCTGATAGTATTGTCAGCTATATATCCAACTGTTGTGTGCCGAAATAGCTCAGTTGGGAGAGCGTTAGACTGAAGATCTAAAGGTCCCTGGTTCGATCCCGGGTTTCGGCAGGTCTTTAGAAACCCTTTCAGAAATGTGTCTGTATGTTGGACTTCCAATTTGTAGTTGTGCCATGATTATATCAGTAGTTGTCAATAAATTACCATGCTAAGTGGGTTTTGTCCACCATTAGAAACAGGTTCGTATAGGTACATTTTCCTGTTGGTGCCCCTGACCACGGTGCTGATGAAGATCATACTGCTCTTAATGTGTGTTATTGCTAATGCTAGGTAGTTTCTGCCTATTATGGGTAAAATGCAGAAACTGACCTTCGACGGACAATAATGCAACTTAACCTTTAACTTTTAGATCATGACAGTTGTCCCGATAAAATTGTCAGCTATATATCCAACTCCTGTGTGCCGAAATAGCTCAGTTGGGAGAGCGTTAGACTGAAGATCTAAAGGTCCCTGGTTCGATCCCGGGTTTCGGCAGCTGTTTAGAAGCCCACTGACCAAAATTTATAACAATACCTTCAACTTCCCATTCCCATGGGTTTGTAGTAGTACCATGATAAATATATGAGTACTTCCCAATAAATTTCCATGGTCTTTCAATATCAGTGCTTTTGTTTGTTTAATATGAGTTTAGATGATTGAGCGGCCTGTAGCGTAGTGGTTAGCACTTCCACCAGCAAAGCAAGAAGGTTCTGAGAGTCGAACAGAGGCCTGTCTGTGTTGGGTTTACTGACCCTCTCCATGCTACATAGGTTTCCCTGCCATTAAAAAAAGGTACATTTTCCTGTTGGTGCCCCTGACCACGGTGCTGATGAAGATCTTAATGTGTGTTATTGCTAATGCTGATGCTTGGTAGTGTGTGTCTGTTATAGGTAAAATGCAGAGACCGAACTTTGGCAGGGACAATAAAGCGACTTAACCGTAGATATGACAGTCGTTCTGATAGTATTGTCAGCTCTAAATCCACCTCTCGTGCAGAAATAGGTCAGTTGGGAGAGTGTTAGACTGAAGATCTAAAGGCCCCTGGTTCAATCCCGGGTTTCGGCAGTTATTTAGAAGCCTACTGGCCAATCTTTATAAGAATACATTCAACTTCCCATTCCTGTGGGTTTGTAGTAATACCATGATCATTATATCAGTACTTCTCAATAAATTACCATGTTCTTTCAATATCAGTGCTTTTGTTTGTTAAATATGAGTTTAGATGATTGAGCGGCATGTAGCATAGTAGTTAGCACTTCCACTAGCAAAGCAAGAAGGTTCTGAGAGTCGAACCAAGGCTTGGCTGTGTTGAGTTTACGGGTCCTCACCATGCCACGAAGGTTTCCCTGCCATTAAAAACAGGTTCTTATAAGTACATTTTCCTGTTGGTGCCCCTGACCACTGCGCCAATGAAGATCTTACTGCTCTTAATATGAGCTAGTGCTAATGCTGATGCTACTGCTAGTTAGTGTGTGTCTATTTTAGGTAAACTGCAGAGACTGAACTTTGACAGGGACAATAAAGCGACTTAACCTTTAACCTTTAGATTATGACCCTTGTTTTGATAGTATTGTCAGCTCTAAAGCCACTACTTGTGTGCCGAAATAGCTCAGTTGGGAGAGCGTTAGACTGAAGATCTAAAGGTCCCTGGTTCAATCCCGGGTTTCGGCAGCTATTTAGAAGCCTGCTGGCCAATCTTTATAAGAATACATTCAACTTCCCATTCCTGTGGGTTTGTAGTAATACCATGATCATTATATCAGTACTTCTCAATAAATTACCATGTTCTTTCAATATCAGTGCTTTTGTTTGTTAAATATGAGTTTAGATGATTGAGCGGCCTGTAGCGTAGTGGTTAGCACTTCCACCAACAAAGCAAGAAGGTTCTGAGAGTCGCACCGAGGCCTGTCTGTTTTGAGTTTACAGGTCCTCACCATGCTACATAGGTTTCCCTGCCATTAAAAAAAGGTACATTTTCATGTTGGTGCCCCTGATCACGGTGCTGATGAAGATCTTACTGCTCCTAATGTGTGTTATTGCTAATGCTGATGCTAGGTAGTGTGTGTCTATTAGGGCTGCACGATTAATCGATTTTAAATCGAAATCGGATTTTTTAGTTAGGACAATTTTTAAAAAAGGGAAATCGTAAAATCGATTTCATCTCTCTCATGCCTCCGGGCCGCGCGCCTCCGCGTGCCCGCGGGCTCCCGTAGGCTCTTCCTGTGACAGCGGTCTTTCACAGAAGTCCGTGTAATGACCGGACGTTAAATCTGTTCATGAACCCGCAGTACTTATACCAATATAAGCCGTGGCTTCAAGCACGGATCCCGCAATTGAAATATAACTGCAAGCGGATCACTCATCTTCCGTTGTCCCGGATCCGTACCGTACTGTCTTCTTCCGAACCGGGTCCGGGTCTTGGGGTCATCAGCCTCAGCAGAGGAGCCCAGACAGCCCTGTGCCCACACACATCCACCAGCTCCAGGGATAGAATCCCTCCAGTGTGTCCTGGGTCGGTCTATTCCACGCACGGATCCCCCAGTTTAAATAGAACCGCATGGGGAACACTCATATTAACCTGGTCCACGCACACACGCACGACTGATGCCTGTCACTGACTGACACTGGTATCACTTCTGTGGGCCCAGATACCCAGAAAAGAAAGAAAAAAAAAAATTATTATTATTTTTTTTTAATAATTAATTTAGTCCTCTTACTTGCTAAATTTTTCATTCACAAATGTAAGTTCTGTAACACAAAACCAAATATTATTTATGTTTTGTAAGATGTTGAAATTTATTTAAAGCTGTTAGATAAATGTGGAAACAAAAAGGTTGTAACAACTATCAGTATTTGCTCTGATTTGGACATTTTCTTATAGTGTATTCCCCCTGACAAACTTATGTTATTTTCTTGTTGTATACATTGTTTGTATACTCTACTTCATTTCAAAGATTTAATGAAGAGAAAAAACAAAACAAAACTGTAGGTTCATCACGTGATCCCATCACAGCTTTGAGGTCAGAGCAGTGGCTTGCATTGTGGGCTGCTCACGAAAACGACATGTTGACTGCTGTTGCCTTTTCTAGTTATACCCAAAAATCGAAATCGAAAATCGAGTTTTTAGAGGAAAAAATCGGGATTTTTTTTTTGCCAAAATCGTGCAGCCCTAGTGTCTATTTTAGGTAAACTGCAGAGACTGAACTTTGACAGGGACAATAAAGCGACTTAACCTTTAACCTTTAGATTATGACCCTCGTTTTGATAGTATTGTCAGCTCTAAAGCCACTACTTGTGTGCCGAAATAGCTCAGTTGGGAGAGCGTTAGACTGAAGATCTAAAGGTCCCTGGTTCGATCCCGGGTTTCGGCAGCTGTTTAACAGCTTTGTCAGTATTTGTAATATGTTGGACTTTACGTTCCTGTTAATTTGTGGTAGTACCATGATAAAAATATCAGTATTTCTCAATTACTTACCATATTCTTACAGTACCGGTGCTTTAGTTTTTTTTTTTTTAATTATGAGTTTAGATGATTGAATGCTGTGTGGCATAGTAGTTAGCACTTCCACCAGCAAAGCAAGAAGGTTGTGAGAGTTGAACCGAGGCCTTTGTGTTGAGTTTATGGGTCCTCACCATGCTACATGGATCCACCATTAAAAATAGGTAAATTTTCCTGTTGGTGCCCCTGACCACGGTGCGTCTAGTGTGTGTCTATTAAGGTTAAACTGCAGTGACCGAACTTTGACAGGAACAATCAAGCGACTTAACCTTTAACCTTTAGATCATGACAGTCATTCCAGTAGTACTGTTGGCTCTAAAATAAACAGCTGTGTGCCGAAATAGCTCAGTTGGGAGAGCGTTAGACTGAAGATCTAAAGGTCCCTGGTTCGATCCCGGGTTTCGGCAGGTCTTTAGAAACCCTTTCAGAAATGTTTCTGTATGTTAGACTTCCAATTTGTAGTTGTGCCATGATTATATCAGTAGTTGTCAATAAATTACCATGCTAAGTGGGTTTTGTCCACCATTAGAAACAGGTTCGTATAGGTACATTTTCCTGTTGGTGCCCCTGACCACGGTGCTGATGAAGATCATACTGCTCTTAATGTGTGTTATTGCTAATGCTAGGTAGTTTCTGCCTATTATGGGTAAAATGGAGAGACTGACCTTCGACGGACAATAATGCAACTTAACCTTTAACTTTTAGATCATGACAGTTGTCCCGATAAAATTGTCAGCTATATATCCAACTCCTGTGTGCGGAAATAGCTCAGTTGGGAGAGTGTTAGACTGAAGATCTAAAGGTCCCTGGTTTGATCCCGGGTTTCAGCAGTTCTTTAGGAACCCAATCACCAAAATTCCTGTCTGTAAAAGTATGTTGGACTTCCAATTTGTAATAGTACCATGACTATCAGTGGTTGTCAATAAATTACCATGCTGTGAAGTGCTGAAAAGTGTTCTCTTGTATATTCATGGATTTTGTTGTTTTAGTTCCATATCAGCCAACACAGTGGACACTTATGCCTCATCCCATACACTGCAATTCATACCATTACGGTAACTGCTGTTCTAGATAAACCTGATCTGCAGTAAGATGTTTGAGAGTAAAAAAACTGCCAATTGTTATTAGACTGTAATTAACAGGGTTTTTGTTGCATATTATCTCCATGCAGGTATGTTAAAATGTGAGAAAATATCAGATTAGCAGCATTAAAAATGTTTTTATTTCATAGTTTTCACACAGTATATCAGTAAATACATGTTTCTTTGGTTCTAAAACTAAATGCATGGTGTCCAGCTGAGTGGACATTTTTGTAACTCCATAAAAATAGGCTAACAAAAATCAGTAGAATTATTATTTTTATGCCTAAAGAGGGATAAAAACACTCAGGAAAAAAAATCTTGATTAAGGTTCTCATAATTCATGCATGAAAGGGTTAAAAACAGGTTCATATAGGTACATTTTCCTGTTGGTGCCCCTGACCACGGTGCTGATGAAGATCTTACTGCTCCTAATGTGTGCTATTGCTAATTTTAGGTAGTGTGTGTCTATAATGTGTAAAATGCAGAGACTGAACTTCAACAGGGACAATAAAGCGACTTAACCTTTAACCTTTAGATTACAGCAGTGCTTCAGATTTTCAGATAGAGGTCAAAGGTCATTGTACCAGAATAGCTCAGTTGGGAGAGCATTAGACTGAAGATCTAAAGGTCCCTGCTTCAATCCAGGGTTCTGGCAGTTTTCTAAGACCCAGTGATAAACTGTGCTCAATCAGTGATGTATTTATTGGCTGATCTGCCCTTGAGCAAAACACTGAAGCCCCATTTGCTCCTGACATGGTAGCCCACTGTTCAGATAGTGATGGGTTAAAAGGAGAGGTTCGGTGTTGGTGTCTTCCCAGATTAAAAATACACAAGTGACCATCATGTCAACATTTTAAAACCGCAGGTAAATGACACAGCCAGTACCACCTTTCCTTGTTTTTTGCCATAATATAATTATAGATAGTTTTGTGAGATGATAATGAGCTTGACCTTTGACCTCTGTCTCATATATTAAATGCATTGGGAGCTGCTGCATGGTTACATGAACACATAGAGCTGTGTTCATGGATTTATTTATTTATTCTGGACTTGTTCTTTGGTCAAAGTGGGGCTGTCAGTACGAAAAAGAAAACAAACGGTAGGTATAACTTTTTTTTTTTTTTTTTCATGTTTACAGTTGTTAATGGCAGGATAATAAATTGTGCTCCTATTGGACGATAGTCAGTGTTAGTATTATTTACCTTTAGTGTACAGACCTGATCAAAATCTTAAGACCAGCTGAAAAATAGCTAGAATTTACCTTTTGCACATTTGGATTTTAATGAGGTTTTAAGTAGAGCTACAATATACAAAAGCAAGAAGGGGGAGTGAGACAAAAAGCACTTTGAAAAAAGTAATTTATTGAAAACAACAAGTAAACTGAAATAGGCTGTTCATCAGCTGATCAAAAGTTGAAGACCACAGGCTATAAAAGCCAAAATCTGCTCAAAATTCTCATTTTCTGTTGGGCATTCACACAGTCATCCCCTCCTGATGGCTAAAGCTAAGAAGCTTTCTCTTCTTAAACGTGGTCGGATCGTCTAGCTGCATTAGCAAGGCCTCTCGCAGCGTACCATTGCTGCTGAGGTTGGACGCAGTAAGACAGTCATTCTAAATTTTTTGACAGATCCTGAGCATTATGGAACAAAAAAGTCGAGTGGTAGACCCAAAAAAATTACACCTGCGCTGAGCCGGAGGATCCGATTGACTGTCCGTCAAGACACAGGGCGGTCCTCGACCCAAATTAAGGCCCTTACTGGTGCCGACTGCAGCGCAATAACCATCAGACGGCATCTGCGGGAAAAGGGTTTCAAAAACAAAAAAACAATTCAAAGACCTCGTCTCCTACAACGCCACAAAACTGCCCGTTTAGACTTTGCCAGGGAGCATCAAACATGGGACACTGAAAGGTGGAAAAAAGTTTTATTCTCTGATGAGAAAAAATTGAACCTTGACGGTCCAGATGGCTTCCAACGTTACTGGCATGACAAGGAGATCCCACCTGAGATGTTTTCTACCCGGCACAGTGGAGGGGGGTCCATCATGATCTGGGGTGCTTTTTCATTCAGTGGAACACTGGAGCTTCAGGTGGTGCAGGGTCGTCAAACGGCGGCTGGTTACGTGCAGATGTTGCAGCGGGCATCCCTCATGACTGAGGGCCCTCGTCTGTGTGGTAACAGCTGGGTTTAAAAACAGGACAACGCTGCAGTTCACAATGCTCGCTTGACCAAGGACTTCTTCAGGGAGAATAACATCACTCTTTTGGACCATCCCGCATGTTCCCCTGATTTAAATCCCATAGAGAACATTTGGGGATGGATGGCAAGGGAAGTTTATAAAAATGGCCATCAGTTCCAGACAGTTGATGCCCTTCGTGAAGCCATCTTCACCACTTGGAGCAATGTTCCCACCAGCCTCCTGGAAACACTCGCATCAAGCATGCCCAAACGAATTTTTGAAGTGATTAACAAGAACGGTGGAGCTACTCATTATTGAGTCCTACTGAGAACATTTTTTTGTTCTGGTTTGGAGAGTTTTTTGTAATTTTTTGAGCGATGGTCTTAAACTTTTGATCAGCTGATAAACAGCCTATTTCAGTTTACTTGTTGTTTTCAATAAATTACTTTTTCAAAGTGCTTTTTGTCTCACTCCCCCTCCTTGCTTTTGTATATTGTAGCTCTACTTAAAACCTCATTAAGATCCAAATGTGCAAAAGGTAAATTCTAGCTATTTTTCAACTGGCCTTAAGATTTTGATCAGGTCTGTATGTTCATGTTACCTTAAGTTGTTAGATGTAAAAATATATATTAAAAAAAAACAACAGCAGTGGCATCACCTGTTACACATATCTATCAGAGAGTGAATGGAGAATCAACTACCACTCAAGTCTGCATATTAAATCCAGTCTGTATATTTCATCTTAGTTTTGTAAATATTCATAATACCATGTTATACATAATATAAATACAGCCATGTAAGCAAGGATAGGTTAACAAATGTGCTACATCTTCAGCGAACAGTTAATATGAAAAACAAGAAAAGAGAGAGAAAACACAGCAGGTAACATCCCACATAAAGTGGAGCATTTGTAGTAAATACTGGTGAATGCCTGGACTGGCAGCCCTCATGGATCTGTTACAGTCACTGACGTCAGCCAGCAGATGAAAATACAGCCATGTCTTTTTTTTTTTTTTTCCTGTTATGTGATTAATTTCTGTACAAAGAAGGGCCTGGCCTGCTTCTCTTCCTGCTGCTGCAGACCCAAATCAAAGCCAGGCACTGACACCATCCCTGAGGGGACCGGCCCCCACCGTTGAGACCGATACATATTCGTTTGGACACAGACAATATGTATGACAAGCATGGACGACAACAAAAAAATATATATTTTCCCAACAAAGCAGCCATCTGTCAGTACAAAAGGACCTCTGCAGATGTACATGAGGAGGGCTGAATGAATGAAATATACAGGTGTGGAAAAAAAGACAGCTCTGGTTTTAATATTTGTCTGTTTATGTTTAACCCTTTCATGCACACTGGTCACTACAGTGGACAGCTATTCTACAGCTGTTCTCTTGTATATTCATGGATTTTTTTTTAAATTTTTTTTTTTTACACATATCTTTATTAAAGTTTTAAGACACTACATATCTTTTCTGACATGAATTGGCAACATTATGTAGATCTCTCCTGAGCATAAACCCCGAGAATCACAAGACCTGCCCATAGTTTTCAAACAATTTATCAGTAAATACATGTTTCTGTGCGTCAAAAATTAAATGTGTGGTGTCCAGCTGAGTGGATATTTTTGCAACTTCATGAAAAATAGGTTTATAAGAATTTTTTTTTTTTTTCGGGTTTTTTTTTTTTTTATGTTTATTTATTTATTTGTTTGTTTGTTTGTTTGTTTTTCAGAAGAAAGTTTTCAATCGCATTGTTGTTTTCATACCTAAAGAGGAATAAAAACACTCAGGAAAAAATTTTTGATTAAGGTTCTCATAATTCATGCACGAAAGGGTTAATTCTGTTTATTTTCAAACTACTACATTTCTCCCAAATGTGAAATATGTGTATTTTCAGAGCATTTATTCAAAATGACTGAAAAAAAAAATCATTATTAACCCATGAAGACCCAAACAGCAACCAGTAACCAGTAACCAAACCATCTACTGAGCTAAACTGTTTAATACCTGTTGATCCACTAATCCTATCAACACATGTAAATAATTGGTGTAAAATACAGTTTGTCATCTTCAGAGGCTCTGCAGTGAACATGGAAACGCCGTCATCTTCTACAACACTGATTCACCAGTAAAACTCATGGAGCTGATAAATGACAGTGGATGGACACATTGGGTTTATGTTTAGTTAATGATATGTTTGCTTAAAATGTCAGTTTTTCTTCAGTTTTCTTTGTTTCTGGTTCAATAACCTTTGAATTTACTCTGAGCTTTAATGAACATCTACATGATCAATGGATTAAATATAGGAAAACACCTAATTTTCACTGAAAAAATGCTAAATACAGATTATAATATTATCATAAATGGTGACAAATCACTTATGAAAAATTAAATAGAGAGAAAAATTAATTTGGGAACTGACACAAAAGTAACGCTGGGTCTTTATGGGTTAAAAAAAAAAAAAATCATTATTTCAGACTCCTACGCTGGTTACAGTGGCGCTCCAACATAACTATAATCATCTGTCGCCCCCTCCCTCAAAATTAATCATAATTGCTGTTAGTTATTATTTTTTTAATTTTATAGATGAACTGAGGTTTGCCAAAGTGAAAAGGGGTTGAACACTGTACTGTATTTGATTTCCATGAAAAATATTATGTGAATATTGTGTTATTGTTGTTAATGAAACTATCATGCAGGGTTAACACTAATGTATTAATTGTAAACAGATTCACCAGAACATTGAACATTTTTGCGAAGACTGCCTCTACAGAATTAGATTAAAATATATTATATTATATTATATTATATTATATTATATTTCTAAGGATGATTTGAACATTCAGAGTCTATGTATCCAACCTCTGAGATGCCAATCAAGTGCTGTTATTACATATGAACAAACCTTCAAAGGAGGTGGTTGGGGATGGTTGTAGAACAAAAAACTCATTCGCCCATTTTGCCTAATCCAAAATGCTGTGTTTTTGTAACAGTCTTATTTCAAGCCCTTATTGGGATCTGTTCCTAACCCTAACGTTCTGCTTTCAAGCTTAAATCAAGCCAAATCTTCACTGTTATGTCATATTTTTAAACATGATTTGTAGTATCGTATGCATATAAAAGTGCTTTTGGAGTGATTTCTGACCTGTCTATAGGTTTCCGCTTTGCTCCATGAGACATAAAAATATAAAGAATACAGATAAACAAAGGTCAGTGGCAGGAGACAAATAATATTTTGTGCCACCGTTTACATATATGATGTTTGTCCATTTAAAAGATAACTATACAAGTCAAGAAAGGTACAGTTTGTTGTAAAGATATTGAATAATACCTAGTTTTATGTTGAAGAGGATGCATCTATCATCATATGTGATACATCACCGACACCAAAATGACCATTCCTTTAGAATTATTTACTTCATTCTTAGAGCTAGAGGTGAAAAAAGTATTAAAGAAGTGATATTTTGCTTTTTTAAATGAAATTATGTATTTTCAAACATTTCCCTGTGGTCTTCCTAAACCGTAAATGTTATGTTTGGGTCTGAATTCTTCATGAATTCAACTCCACCGGTCCATCTTCAACCCTATTTCTGAGTAATGACACGAAAAAAGTAGTTTTGAGCGCTGGCCCTTTAAATACACATGACCCCACCCCCTTCCGGGTTGTTGACAGTGCTGCTCTGTCCCGTTCAGCCACTTGTGTTCGTTAATACAACCAACAACTGAAAATTTTAGATAATCGGCTCAAAATTTACACATTTTTTCAGTTTTTACTTGAACCGCTGTTGCTGACAAACAACTATGTTGTACTTGGAGAAATGTTCGTTGGAAGTCTGGACCTTATATGTGCAAATGTTGCGACGTAACTACTTATAAAACGTAACAAATTAAGAAGGAATTGAAGCAGGTTGTAGAAATCCACTCAACTTTTGGAACTATTAGTGTCCCCAAATACATAAATAGATGAACCAAAGCCTAATAAAAGTAGGTTTAGCAAAATATGACCGCTTTAAAATAGGTTAAAATCCCCAAAAGTCTTGCTATATTGAAGCTGCAGAGACACCTTCAGCACCTCTCAACAAATTATGGAGAAAGAAAAGAATAGTTGCAACTATGTCTTTTTCGCAAGTTTCACGGGTGTTTCTGTTTCCATTTATTTTAGTCTGATACTTTAACAGCTTTACAAGAAACTGCAACTTCACAAATGCAAATGGTGACAAAATTTAAAAAAAAAAAAAAAAAAAAAAAAAGACTAATCTTGTCATTCATTCATGACTCTTATACCATACCTTTTTCTAGTAGAACATCCTGGGTCAAAATAGAAGAGGCTCATTCTATCTTGTCATGTTCTCCACCATTCATCCCCACTGTTATTGTGTGCTTTGGTTACTACTTCCATAAACAAAAACGCAAGCAACTCAATTTTATTTGATGCCTTTCGACCGTCCATCTTCCTCTTGACCCCATTCCAGGAGTCCAGGTCCGGAAATTCAGAGTGTTTCGAGTTAATTTTTTTTTCCAGAGCTGTATCATCACCATCAGCAGCCTCATCATTTGTTATTAATAATACATGTAAAAGCACACTGCGACAACAATATGCATTTTTAATGACACAATTACAAAGCAGTGGGATGTGGGCAAGCTACAAAACGTGCAAATTTGCAACAAATCGGTCCACACCTATCCTTTTCCAGCTTGAATAATTCTCTGATTACATGAGCCAATGTGGTATTACATTCAAGAGGAGGAGGGTTTTGGTGGAAAGACTCAAACAGGGTCATAAATGCTGATCTGATACACTGCGAACTACTTGTTTTTTTTGTTTCTAAAGTGCGCCAACATACTTGCAAGAGTCGTCACGCAACCAAAAGAAGATACAGATTCCACATGACAAAAGTCCTGATGTCAAACAGAAGGACAAACCTACATTCTGGTCCTGTTAGAGCGCAGGTGTCAAACATGCGGCCCGGGGGCCAAAACTGGCCCGCCAAAGGTTCCAATCTGGCCCGCGGGATGAATTTGCAAAAGTGCAGAAGATATTAAGTCAAGGATGTCAAACTCGAAAATAACAGCATAATAACCTAGAAATAATGACTCCAAATTTTCTTTTTGGTTTAATGTGAAAAAAATAATATGACATCACGCCTATAAATAATGACAACACCAATTATTTCTCTTTGATTTACTGCAAAGAACATTAAATTTTGATATCCTTTAATAATAAAATGTCAATAACCTGAGCAAATATGAACAACCTGAAGTGTCTAAAGAAAAATAAGTGCAATTTTAACATTGGTCTGCCTGTTTTGTGTCTTGGTAGATCAGATCTGTAATGCACATGTATAAATTATAAGTTGAAGCATAGTATTGATCACATTTTTCTTATTACTATTTCTTCTTATTTTTCTTCAGAAATTTCAGTTTTTTCAGGTTATTCACATCTTTTTTGTTTGGATAGAGTGTAAAATGTACATGTTTTCATAATTTAATGTTATTTTTTGCATATAAAATTTTGGAGGTGTCATTATTTCTAGGCTATTATGCTATTATTTGACTGGTCCGGCCCACTGGAGATCAAATTGGGCTGAATGTGGCCCCTGAAAGAAAATAAGTTTGACACCCCTGTATTAGAGTCTATAAATGTACAGATTTACGGGAGCACTTCTGAAATACTTCCCCATTTTGCAGTGGAATAAACAAACCCTGTAAATCCCTCTTCTGTTAAACTACTGTCATCCCGCATCGCGTTGCCGAGCGCCGGTCTCCCATTTCCGCTCCGGGCTCCAAGAATCCTCGGCTCTTACTGTTCCTTTTACAGGACTGGACAGGATGCACATGCTCTGTGTTCTCTCGAAGCCTCGGGTAGGAGCGAAAACAGAAACAGGAAAGAAAAAAAAAAAAAAAAAAACGACTCTTGGGGAAGACACACACAAGTGATTTCAGTCTTGAGTGCCCCTTAAAGGTCTCTCCCCATTAGAAAATAGAGGTCAGCGGCATTAGGTCTACGACTAAACACTGTAATTGTGTAGTACAAAGACCACGGCTGGGTCGCGCTGGCAGCCCATTAATGCAGTTGGCTTTGAAAAAGACAGAAGCTGACAGCCTCTCAGCTCCTCTCGCTGCCTCTGATCTGCAGTGACAGACAGGAGGGGAAGTCAACTGCACATTTGGAAGAAACAAACATTTCGCTTCGGTGGGAAAACGGAGACTCGTATTTGCGACCAGGTTGTGTTAATCCATTCTCCTCCTTTTTGGACTCCGCTCTCGGTAATTACCATATATTCCTGGCGTGCTCTGACATTGGCCTGTCAGGCGGAGAGCGGGTGCAGGCGGCGGCGGCGAGGCGGCGCCCTGCTTGGTTCTTTGTGCTTGAATCCGACCTGGCAGGGCGTGTCAGCCTCGATCTGCACTCAGACTCTCCTCGCTGTCTGTCCGCCGCTGAATGTAAGAGCAAGTAGGAATTCTGATGGTACCGGTCACACAACACCACACACACCAACTGTTCCAGCCCGGCACCTGGACTCATTCACACCTCCGTTAAAGGGTACCTGAAGTGAATTTTCAGTGGTTGCTATGACAAAAGATCACGTATAATACTAGAGGTTCTGTCAGCTAGCTTATGTCGTATCCCGTTGTCTAATAGGTGTTGTAGAGTTCTAAGTCACTGCTCTGTCGGTCAGTCACGGTCAACAACATGTTTCCTCCTTCACGGGCTGTTCCAGCACCGGTACTGACCCACACTGGTTGGTTTGTCCGATTACCTGGGCTGACATGGACTGGTCACTGACCCCGTGGCGCAGACACCAGTCTAAGATGACACATTATCGGCAAGTGCTGGGTCGTGTCTCTAGAACAATGGTAGAGTGCACCGGCGCCGCTACCAATTTTGGGCCCCTTGAAACATAATCATGTTGGGCCCTTGCTACAAGAAATGCCAGTGGATGGACACACTGGGTTTATGTTCAGATAATGACAGACTTTACTGAAAAAAGTCACTTTTTCTTCAGTTTTCTCTGTTTCTGACATAACAACCCTTAACTTTAATCTGATCTTTTCTGAACATCTACATCAGTGGTTTCCAACCTTTTTGGCTCATGACCCCATTTTAACATCACAAATTTCTGGTGACCCCAGAGATTCAAAGCGGAGACTTTTTTTTGCTAAAATTTTGTTATTTTTGATCATGTAATAGTTTGCTACATTATGTTGCAAATAAATGCTAATTTTAGATGACATTTCGTCTTTATAATGTATATTATTATTTAGGGATGCACCGATACAACTTTTTTCCAGACCGAGTACGAGTACTTACATTTGAGTACTTGCCAATACCAAGTACCAATACGAGTACTTAATAATCCCATTCCAGTTCTTAGTTCCTTTTGTAAATGTGCTTTATTGTCGTTGTCATTAGTCTGACTGGAATAAAGTGCTGCTACTGACATTTAATGTGTTGGAATGAGCGTTTGTCAATTAATCCACCAGGGGGCGACACTCTGAATTAACCATACTGGACAAATACCACGAAGAAGAGTAAAGTTTTTTGAGAAGAAGAAGAAGAAGAAAGTCAGTAATAACAAACATGGAGACGACAGAGGTAACACTAATGTGATACTAATATTGCAGCATTTTCACTGGTAAGATTTAAAAGTTTAGCTTCAGCAGGAAGAGAAAAGAGAAATGAGCGAGAAGTTTCGTTTTCACTTCTGCTGGCGGTGGTTTGCACCACTCCGTACATCCACTGGTATTCCCTGTCTGTTTACGCATCCGCGAGCACCTGGTAAATGAATGGAATGTACGCAGAGGACGGACAGAACGCTGTGTCCGTATCTGTCTGTGTCTGTGACGTTACTTGCAGTCAGCGTTACTTTTATCACCGTCATCTATTTTGAAAAATCTCCACACTCTTCACACTCCACACACATTATTCCACCGCCGCGTACCTGCTGCACTGAACTGAGAATGTCACACGGCCGTAAGTGGTATCGGTGCATTTGTATCGGATTACTTTTACGAGTACGAGTACACACACTGACTATTGGAGCCGATGCTGATACTCGTATCGGTATCGGTGCATCCCTATTATTATTGATGAAGGCAGAAAAGCCAGGTGTAGATTACTGCACAAAGTAAGAATTTGATTTTCCTTGGTCAGGATATGTACAGTCAGTCCAGCTTGGATTTACAAGGCTGACAATTAATTCTGAACAAACAAGAACTCAAACTATGAATTATGAAAGAGCTGCAGCATCTGAAACTGACCACAATGAACATTTGACAGATAAACAAAACCACAGTGCTTAATTTTTTTAATTAATATGTTTTTTTTTCTATTTTTCATCAGTTACTAGAAATTTCCGGTGACCCCACTTGAATTCCAGGCGACCCCACGTGGGGTCCCGACCCCAAGGTTGAAAAACACTGATCTACACGATCAGTAAATTTAAAAAAAAGCAAATACCTGGGTGTCCATTAACTGTCATTGATCCAACTCCATGGGTTTTACTGGTGAATCAATGTTGATGAAGAAGATGTGAAGAAGAATGATGAATGAAGATGATGTGTTTCCACGGTAACTACGAAGCCTCTGAACGTCCAAATGGGTCATATCTGATGACCATGAAAAGATGACAAACTACTTTACACCAAGTATTTACATGTATTGATAGGATTAGTGGATCAACAGGTATTATTTGCTTTTTGAGGTTAACAGACTAAATACAGGGTTGTGGATGTTAAGAAATGAATTCTCCTCATTTTTCAAGTATTTTGCAAATTGTCTCCTCACTTCAGAAGGATTTGTTAGCTTTTACGCAATATATTTAAGGGTTTTTGGTAAAAAAAAAAAAAAAAAAAAAAGATGTCCTTATTTTTCTACTGTTTTGCTCATTTTATCCTCATTTTACAACTTTTTGTATATTTTATACCATGAATAAATGAGGTGAATCTGCATTTTGCACAAATTATTTACATGTTTTGATAGGATTAGTGGATCAGCATATATTAAATGGTTTAGATCAGTTGGTGATTTTGGTTTTTGAGCGTTAACAGACTAAATACAAGGTTCTGGATGTTATGGAACAGTGAACTCTCCTCATTTTTCTAGTATTTTGCTCATTTTCTGATTACTTTAGAAGTATTTGTTCACTTATATGCTGTATTTCAAGGGTTTTTGGTTCATTTTCTCCTTATTTTTCAAGTATTTTGCTCATTTTACAACTTTTTGTATATTTTATACCATGAATAAATGAGGTGAATCTGCATTTTGCACAAATTATTTACATGTATTGATAGGATTGGTGGATCAACATGTATTAAATGGTTTAGATCAGTGGGTGGTTTTGGTTTTTGAGCGTTAACAGACTAAATACAAGGTTCTGGATGTTATGGAACAGTGAACTCTTCTCATTTTTCTAGTATTTTGCTCATTTTCTGATTACTTTAGAAGTATTTGTTCACTTATATGCTGTATTTCAAGGGTTTTTGGTTCATTTTCTCCTTATTTTTCAAGTATTTTGCTCATTTTACAACTTTTTGTATATTTTATACCATGAATACATGAGGTGAATCTGCATTTTGCACAAATTATTTACATGTATTGATAGGATTGGTGGATCAACATGTATTAAATGGTTTAGATCAGTGGGTGGTTTTGGTTTTTGAGCGTTAACAGACTAAATACAGGTTCTGGATGTTATGGAACAGTGAACTCTTCTCATTTTTCTAGTGTTTTGCTCATTTTTCTCCTCACTTAGAAGTATTGTTCACTTATATGCTGTATTTCAAGGGTTTTTGGTTCATTTTCTCCTTATTTTTCAAGTATTTTGCTCATTTTACAACTTTTTGTATATTTTATACCATGAATACATGAGGTGAATCTGCATTTTGCACAAATTATTTACATGTATTGATAGGATTGGTGGATCAACATGTATTAAATGGTTTAGATCAGTGGGTGGTTTTGGTTTTTGAGCGTTAACAGACTAAATACAAGGTTCTGGATGTTATGGAACAGTGAACTCTTCTCATTTTTCTAGTGTTTTGCTCATTTTCTCCTCACTTTAGAAGTATTTGTTCACTTATATGCTGTATTTCAAGGGTTTTTGGTTCATTTTCTCCTTATTTTTCAAGTATTTTGCTCATTTTACAACTTTTTGTATATTTTATACCATGAATACATGAGGTGAATCTGCATTTTGCACAAATTATTTACATGTATTGATAGGATTGGTGGATCAACATGTATTAAATGGTTTAGATCAGTGGGTGGTTTTGGTTTTTTGAGCGTTAACAGACTAAATACAAGGTTCTGGATGTTATGGAACAGTGAAACTCTTCTCATTTTTCTAGTGTTTTGCTCATTTTCTCCTCACTTTAGAAGTATTTGTTCACTTATATGCTGTATTTCAAGGGTTTTTTGGTTCATTTTCTCCTTATTTTTCAAGTATTTTGCTCATTTTACAACTTTTTGTATATTTTATACCATGAATACATGAGGTGAATCTGCATTTTGCACAAATTATTTACATGTATTGATAGGATTGGTGGATCAGCATATATTAAATGGTTTAGATCAGTGGTGGTTTGGTTTTTGAGCGTTAACAGACTAAATACAAGGTTCTGGATGTTATGGAACAGTGAACTCTCCTCATTTTTCTAGTGTTTTGCTCATTTTCTGATTACTTTAGAAGTATTTGTTCACTTATATGCTGTATTTCAAGGGTTTTTGGTTTCATTTTCTCCTATTTTTCAAGTATTTTGCTCATTTTACAACATTTGTTCATTTTCTCCTATGAATAAATGTGGTGAAACAACATTTATACCAAATTATTTACATGTACTGATAGGATTAGTGGATCAACAGGTATTATTTGCTTTTTGAGGTTAACAGACTAAATACAGGGTTGTGGATGTTAAGAAATGAATTCTCCTCATTTTTCAAGTATTTTGCAAATTGTCTCCTCACTTCAGAAGGATTTGTTAGCTTTTACGCAATATATTTAAGGGTTTTTGGTAAAAAAAAAAAAAAAAAAAAAAAAGAGTGCCTTATTTTTCTACTGTTTTGCTCATTTTATTCTCATTTTACCACTTTTTGTATATTTTATACCATGAATAAATGAGGTGAATCTGCATTTTGCACAAATTATTACATGTTTGATAGGATTAGTGGTATCAGCATATATTAAATGGTTTTAGATCAGTTGGTGATTTTGGTTTTTGAGCGTTAACAGACTAAATACAAGGTTCTGGATGTTATGGAACAGTGAACTCTCCTCATTTTTCTAGTATTTTGCTCATTTTCTGATTACTTTAGAAGTATTTGTTCACTTATCTGCTGTATTTCAAGGGTTTTTGGTTCATTTTCTCCTTATTTTTCAAGTATTTTGCTCATTTTACAACTTTTTGTATATTTTCTACCATGAATAAATGAGGTGAATCTGCATTTTGCACAAATTATTACATGTATGATAGGATTGGTGGATCAACATGTATTAAATGGTTTAGATCAGTGGGTGGTTTTGGTTTTTTGAGCGTTAACAGACTAAATACAAGGTTCTGGATGTTATGGAACAGTGAACTCTTCTCATTTTTCTAGTGTTTTGCTCATTTTTCTCCTCACTTTAGAAGTATTTGTTCACTTATATGCTGTATTTCAAGGGTTTTTGGTTCATTTTCTCCTTATTTTTTCAAGTATTTTGCTCATTTTACAACTTTTTGTATATTTTATACCATGAATACATGAGGTGAATCTGCATTTTGCACAAATTATTTACATGTATTGATAGGATTGGTGGATCAACATGATTAAATGGTTTAGATCAGTGGGTGGTTTTGGTTTTTTGAGCGTTAACAGACTAAATACAAGGTTCTGGATGTTATGGAACAGTGAACTCTTCTCATTTTTCTAGTGTTTTGCCTCATTTTCTCCTCACTTAGAAGTATGTGTCACTTATATGCTGTATTCAAGGGTTTTTTGGTTCATTTTCTCCTATTTTTCAAGTATTTTGCCTCATTTTACAACTTTTTGTATATTTATACCATGAATACATGAGGGTGAATCTGCATTTTGCACTCAAATTATTACATGTATTGATAGGATGGTGGATCAACATGTATTAAATGGTTTAGATCAGTGGGGTGGTTTTGGTTTTTTGAGCGTTAACACGACTAAATACACGGTTCTGGATGTTATGGAACAGTGAACTCTTCTCATTTTTCTAGTGTGTTGCTCATTTTCTCCTCACTTTAGAAGATTTGTTCACTTATATGCTGTATTTCAAGGGTTTTTGGTTCATTTCTCCTTATTTTCAAGGTATTTTGCTCATTTACAACTTTTTGTATATTTTATACCATGAATAATGAGGTGAATCTGCATTTTGCACAAATTATTACATGTATTGAGAGGATTGGTGGATCAGCATATATTAAATGGTTTAGATCAGTGGGTGGTTTTGGTTTTTGAGCGTTAACAGACTAAATACAAGGTTCTGGATGTTATGGAACAGTGAACTCTCCTCATTTTTTCTAGTGTTTTGCTCATTTTCTGATTACTTTAGAAGTATTTGTTCACTTATATGCTGTATTTCAAGGGTTTTTGGTTCATTTTCTCCTTATTTTTCAAGTATTTTGCTCATTTTACAACATTTGTTCATTTTCTCCTATGAATAAATGTGGTGAAAACAACATTTTATACCAAATTATTTACATGTATGATAGGATTAGTGGATCAACAGGTATTATTTGCTTTTTGAGGTTAACAGACTAATACAGGGTTGTGGATGTTAAGAAATGAATTCTCCTCATTTTTCAAGTATTTTGCAAATTGTCTCCTCACTTCAGAAGGATTTGTTAGCTTTTACGCAATATATTTAAGGGTTTTTGGTAAAAAAAAAAAAAAAAAAAAACGATGTCCTTATTTTTCTACTGTTTTGCTCATTTTATTCTCATTTTACAACTTTTTGTATATTTTATACCATGAATAAATGAGGTGAATCTGCATTTTGCACAAATTATTTACATGTTTTGATAGGATTAGTGGATCAGCATATATTAAATGGTTTAGATCAGTTGGTGATTTTGGTTTTTTTGAGCGTTAACAGACTAAATACAAGGTTCTGGATGTTATGGAACAGTGAACTCTCCTCATTTTTCTAGTATTTTTGCTCATTTTCTGATTACTTTAGAAGTATTGTTCACTTATATGCTGTATTTCAAGGGTTTTTGGTTCATTTTCTCCTTATTTTTCAAGTATTTTGCTCATTTTACAACTTTTTGTATATTTTATACCATGAATAAATGAGGTGAATCTGCATTTTGCACAAATTATTTACATGTATTGATAGGATTGGTGGTATCAACATGTAATTAAATGGTTTAGATCAGTGGGTGGTTTTGGTTTTTGAGCGTTAACAGACTAAATACAAGGTTCTGGATGTTATGGAACAGTGAACTCTTCTCATTTTTCTAGTATTTTGCTCATTTTCTGATTACTTTAGAAGTATTTGTTCACTTATATGCTGTATTTTCAAGGGTTTTTTGGTTCATTTTCTCCTTATTTTTCCAAGTATTTTACTCATTTTACAACTTTTTGTTCATTTTCTCCTATGAATAAATGTGGTGAAACTACATTTTATACCAAATTATTTACATGTATTGATAGGATTAGTGGGTCAACAGTTATTAAACATTTTACACCAGTAGATGGTTTTGTTAGATGGTGGATGTTTGGGTCTTTAAACACTCAAATGATCCTTTTAAGTCATATTAAGTTGAAATACTCCATATTTACAGCTCTAAACATGTATGAAACTCACACTACCACTGTCACTCAAAGTCAAACTTTCTGAAATCACAGCTGTTCAGGTTTTATTGACTATTTTAATCCATCTACCCGCAGCCATAGTCTGTAGGAGTATGTTTACTTTAGCTCCCAGGAAATAGGCTGTTGTTATGAACCTGCCGTTGAGGGACTATTTCAGGTCTTCTCCTCCCTTCTGGTATCTGCATGAGCCATGACTACACACTGAGAATATGACAAATATTGATGCATCAGGCAGTAAGTCAATCCTGCTTGGTTGTTTTGTGGTTTGATGTTTTCTTCTGGTTGGATTCAGTCGCTTTAATGACAGGGATCCCTTTTTTATGTGCGAATAATCCGACAAAACCAGTTCCCTAAAGGCACTGCTGCTGTATCCTGGGCTTAGAGCCACCCAAGACAGAAGTGATTCAGCACATGAACCAAAGAGGATTCATAGAACAGAACAGAATAGAACAGAACAGAACAGAGCAAAACAGAATAGAATAGAATAGAATTAAAACAGTCCATTTTCTGCACATTTTTTCATGTTATTTATTATTTTGTGAATATTAATTTTTGTTTTTGTTCATTTAGTTGCTTATTTTGTTTATTTTTCTACTTTTTTTTTTTCAATTTTGTTCAGTTTGTGGCCTATTTTGTTTATGTTACTTATTATTTTGTTGGTTCATTATTACTTTTTGTTCATTTTTTTGATCATTTTGGTTGTTTTCATTCATTTTGTTGCTTATTTTATTCTTTTTTGACTATGTAACTGCTTTTTGGAGTTCAACCAGAAGTCAAAAAGCAGCTGGACTGATTTAGAAAAAAAGAGCCCATTTACTTCAGACTTGGCACATATACAGAAGCAACTGATATGCTGACATCAGCACATGTATAATGACATCAGCTGGATTGATGCCACAATAAGCTACGATACGTGCAAGGGGCAGGGTTTGTTGTGCCTGGCACCAGTTGTTTTCATTGTATTGCTTAGGGTCTATAGTGACTGTCCCTATGTGGTTTGGAGAATATTGCTTTTAAAACCCTTTGGAAATTGAGCTTAACCCTATAACGCCAAACACATCATATTTGATACATGAGTTTTGAAGCCCTCTACATGATCAGTGTGATATTTTTTCATGAAAAACCGGATGTATATAATTAGATACATGCAATACACAGATAATCCATTAGGGGGAGGAATTCATTCACCAGAGGCCTTTCCAGTGACACTACAAGACTGTCATTAATGAGGAAGGAGGAAGAACTTTGGCAATTTTGAAAAGGAATTACCAATTTGTTAGACATGTTTGTGTTGTATTATGTTTTTGTTTATTCAAAAATAATATTTGAGCACTGAGACCAGATGTATCAAATATGATACAAATTTGAAACTCATACATGGAAATTGATATTTGAAAAAAAAATTATATACAAGGTGGGGAAGCACAATTTACAATATTTTGAGGCAGGGATTGAAAGACAATGTATGACCAATTAGTTTATTGAAAGTCATGAGAATTTATTTGCCACAAGAAAATGTACATAATAGAAAATGTTTTTATTCTATGTGTCCTCCTTCTTTCTCAATAACTGCCTTCACACGCTTCCTGAAACTTGCGCAAGTGTTCCTCAAATATTCAGGTGACAACTTCTCCCATTCTTCTTTAATAGTATCTTCCAGACTTTCTCCTAATAGTTTTGCTCATAGTCATTATCTTCTTTCCATTCTAAACAGTCTTTATGGACACTCCAACTATTTTTGAAATCTCCTTTGGTGTGACGAGTGCATTCAGCAAATCACACACTCTTTGACGTTTGCTTTCCTGATTACTCATATGGGCAAAAGTTTGTGAAAAGGTATGGATAATAGTGTTAGGTATGATTATGACATCAATATATGTTTGGTTTCAAAACAATTGACGCAGTGCCTGCTGAGAAAAAACAACTAAATGTTCATTGTAAATTTTGCTTCCCCACCCTGTATATAATGGTTGTTCAGAAGGATAAATAAAGGCTCCAGCTTAAAAGAACTGGAATTTTCTGTCACTGATTTAATGGTTCAGGCTTTACAGGGTTAAACAATGTGTCTACAAATGTGGACATCATGCATGAAAGGGTTAATGTGGTGACAGGTTTTGGGAAGAAACTGTCTCTGAGTCTATTTGTCCTGGTTTCAGAATGATAATGGGTTCAGTCAGATGTTTTTCCAAAGCTGTGGCTGTAGGTATAGTTATGCATGACTAGAATATACTGCAAACATGAAACCTGCGAGAAGAATCAATACTTTTATCAATAAAATGGAATCAATTTGGGTTATTCATTACGTACAGTGAAAGTATGGGTGACTCAGTAGCGAGTGCAGAAAAAGAAGTAAATATTGTTCATAGAAATTGTACATTTTCTGGTCTCATTTTGTCGTCTGTTTGATTTTCATGCCCACTGCTGAATGAACAAAGGGTGACACTCACACTGTGTGTCTTTGTGTGAAAGTGGAATATTAATGACAGGATGACAAAGCCTAAGATAACAACAGAAAACAAGCAGAACACGCAGCCACTTTGTTTCTGAAAAGCATGGTGTTATGTCCAAATATCATCGTTATTATCGCTATTATATGATGCAACGTATCAATCCCGGCCCTCAGCTTTTACATCTGACATATAAATGTTGGAAATGTCAACGATGTAATACCAATTTGCAAATAACACCCAAACGCAAACATTCCAGGTCTCTAATAAGGTGTATTTGCGGGTCGTGAACAAACACAGGAAAGCTGCCTCTATATATGGAACCCAACAAACAAAATGTGAAGTTGATTAATCTGTTACTACAGAGACCTTTTTTTTTTTTTTTTTCTTGCAACATGCACACCATATCTGTGTGACTCTGCTTTGGCGAAGGCTTGCATCATTCTTTCACCAGATCCATTCGAGTGCACTGGGATGTACGGGACAACAGGAATCCTCCGAGGTCCAACACACGGGGGACGACGACGGCAGCAACTCTAACGCTGCAGGTCAACTTAATAACCTTATTCTACAGTGAGGGGAAGATAAACACAGAAGGAAAACACACAAGGTTAACCCTTTAACCCCTCAGACATGGTTCCAGGTAAAGGTGCTGCTGTGAATTGTCGTCTTGTTTCAGGTTCATAAAAGCTGTTGTGAGTATGTGCTTGTGTTCCTCTTCTTCAGTGGTTTTGTTTTATTGTGTGTTTTAGGGTCAAAACAGGGTGGAATAACAGAAAAAGACAAAGAGAGGAATTAAAGTTTGACAGGTTTGGATGAAATAAGGCACTTAGAATGTACATCGATAAGAAATTTAGGATGTTGAACATGAACTGTGAACTAGAACACACGGAACAACAACAAGGATTTGAATTTAGGCCCATTAGTTTTTGTTTTGGGCTATTTTTTTTTGTTTTGTTTTTTTCATAAATCAATCCAGATGCTTTTTGACACCTGGTTGAACTCCAAAAAGTAGTTGCACAGTCTAAAAAAAAAAAAAAAAAAAGAATAAAATAAGGAATAAAATGAACAAAAACAGCCAAAGTGGTAAAAAAAAAGAACAAAATTGAATAAACCAACAAAAAAAAGTAACATGAACAAATAATTAAGCCACAAATGGAATAGAATTCAAGAAAAAATGATAAAATAAAAACCAAAATGTAGAAGAATAAACAAAATAAGCAACTAAATGAACAAAAATAAATAAAATATTTCCAGAATAATAAATAACATGAACAAATAAAATTAAGTGAAAAAAAAAAAAAGAAAAAAAATAAGCAACAAGGATTTGAATTTAGGCCCAGTAGTTTTGATTTGGGCTCTTTTTTTCTAAATCAGTCCAGCTGCTTTTTGACACCTTGTTGAACTCCAAAAAGCAGTTACATGGTCAAAAAAAAAAAAGAAAGACTAAAATACAGAAAAAAAGAACAAAAACAGCCAAAGTTATACAACAAAGAACAAAAATGAATAATAAATCAGAAAAAAAAAAAGTAACAATAAACAAAGTAAGCCACAAACTGAACAAATTGAAGAAAAAATAATATAATAAAAAACAAAATGTAGCAAAATGAACAAATTAAGCAACTAAATGAAGAAAAACAAATACAATATTTACTAAAATGAGCAAAATACTAGAAAAATAAAGAAAATTTTTTATCAAAAAACCCCTAAAAATACTGTGTAAAACTTAACAAATCTTAAAGTGAGGAGAAAATGAGCAAAATACTTGAAAAAATTTGGAGCATTCATCATTTAATAACATTCACAACCCTGTATTTAGTTTGTTAACCCTCAAAAAGCAAAACCATCTACTGATATGAGTAAAATGTAGTTTGTCATCTTTTCATGGTCATCAGATATGACCCATTTGGACGTTCAGAGGCTCCATAGTTACCATGGAAACACTGTCATCTTCTACAACATTAGTGGCTTTTCCATTGGACATCTGCGCAAAACTTTACCGATATTTACTAAATGTCAAAAAAAAGAAACGCTAATGTTTTTTTCATTAAATCACAAATGCGATGATTTGTTTATTTATTATCACGAGACGACACGAGAAGTAATTCCATAAACACAGCAACGAACGTAAATATGGTGTTGATTTACACATATATACATTATTATTATATATTACCCCTCTATCTCGTACTAAATTAAAAAATGATTGGGTTTCCTAGTGTGTCCACACATACCATGACATTTTTCGTTTTCGCTTCTTGTAACGTCCATCAACATCTGTTTTTCTAATTCACCTGCCTCTAGTTGCGAAAAAAGGTCTTTCCATTGCAGTTTTGCGTGATATACCATTTGCGCTACACCCGAAAAACCACCTCTTGCTAGCGTAAAAACTTTTAATTGAAAAATGAGACTTTTGGTGAAATTGTCGTTTTTCCATTAGGTAAATTTTTATGTGCAAGTTATATTTGGGCAATTTGAGGGTCAATGGAAAAGTGTCTATTGATTCACCAGTAAAACCCATGGAGTTGGATCAATGACAGTGGTTGGACACACTGGGTTTATGTTCAGTTAATGATAGATTTGACTGAAAAAGTCACATTTTCTTCAGTTTTCTCTGTTTTTGATGTAATAACCCTCAACCGTACTCTCGGCTTTTATGAACATTCATTCATTCATTCATTCATTCATTCATTCATTCCAATCTAAATGACTGGAAAGGAACAGGATGAAGAAAACTTATAATACCTGCCCCTTTCTTGAAACATCTGCTCACATCAGATACATTGCCATTACAGTTATTACAGTAAACAGTTGACCTGATAGTCAATGCAAATAAAATAAACCCAACATCCATAAGGTGAATTATGTCATTACATGCTTTTATAAAACTTCTCTATTGTTTCCCTATACAACCTCTTAAACTGAAAAACATTTGTACAGCTCTTCTCTTCCATTGCCAAAGAATTCCACATCCTGACACCCACAACAGAAATACACATTTTCTTCAAATTAGTGTGGTGGAAAATTTACTTTTTATATTTCATACTGTTAGTACATGCTGAGTCATTGTTATGTGTGATGTTTACCACTCTGTAACACCCCCGACCCAGGAATGGAGTTCTTTCTTGCCTTGAGTTAAAACCCAAACACCTAAATGTCTGAATGTGTAGATAGAGGATGGCGCCTACACTCCAGATAGGATCCAAGCAAGGTTAGAGTGAAGAGGTCATCAGGACCTCTTCACGGACCAGAGAAGGAGTAGTATGGAGTGGTACGATGTACGTAAGGGATGACATCATGGTTTGAGGGGGTTGGATTTGGTTCTATATAATCTTTAGTTTTTCTCCTGTTTAATCAGACTTCACTTACAGAGTTTCTCTGTGATTGACTTCTCAATAAATGCATTTATTTATTTTAACTCTAACTTTCTCTCCTCCTCTTTGTGTGTGGGTTATCAGTTGAACATTTCCACAACATTAGTCCGAACCCTTTGCTGTTTAAAATTAAACCTCCTTCTATGTTCTTCATCCTGTCATACTAAAACAAACAATCTCTCCAAGTTTGCCGGCAAAAGTCCGTTTCTCGATTCAAACACAATCAGCAATGTCCTTAATTCAACCAGTTCTTTAAACTTAAACAATCCTGATTTACTAAACTCATTTGTATGTTCCCTGAAATTAACATTACACATGATTCTTATTGCTCTTTTCTGTAATAAAAACAATGTTTTTGTGTTAATCATACATGTGTTGCCCCATACTTCAATACAATAACTCAAATATGGCAGAATAAGTGAACAATATCAAATTCTCACTGCTTTATAATCCAACACATATTTTGCTTTACTCAATACAGTAATATTTTTAGACACCTTTTTTTTTTTTTTTTTTTTTAACATAAGCAATATGTGACTTCCATGTTAATTTATCATCCACGATTACACCCAAAAACGAATTTCTGAAACCTTCTCAACCGTAACCCCATTAATAGACAATGAAACATGTTCTTCCTTTTTCCTATTTGTGAACACCATAAACTTAGTTTTATTCCAATTCACAGATAATTTGTTTATATCAAACCATTTTTTGAGTTGCACCATCTCATTCTCTATTTTCTGTACTACTGTTTTTAAATCATCTCCTGAACAAAGAAAGCTTGTATCATCCGCAAACAAAATAAACTACATCCACATGATCAGTACATTAAATATTAGAAAAAAACAGATTTTGACTGAAAAATGTAAAATACAGAGGATAATATTACAATAAATGATGATGAATGACTTTAACCCTTTCATGCATAGTGGTCACTACAATGGACAGTTATTCTACAGCTGTTTTCTCATATATTCATCGGTTTTGTTGTTTTCGTTTCATATCAGCCAACACAGTGGACACTTATGTACCATCCCATACACTGCAATTCATGCCATTACTGTCTTTTTGCATATTATCTGCATGAAGTTAGAAGTAACTAGTGCAGTATTGTATATTATAGTACTAGTAGAGTATGTTAAAATATGAGAAAACATCAAAAATGTTGCATGAAAAATGTTTTTATTTCATAGTTTTCACACTATTTCATTTTCTGATGAGTTTTAAATACAAATTTTTGTTTTTTTTTTTGTTTGTTTGTTTTGTTTTTCGCTTCAAAAATTAAATGCATGCTATCCAGCTGAGTGGACATATTTGTAACTTCATGAAAAATAAATTCATAAAAAAAATTTCAGTCGCATTGTTTTTTTTTTTTTTATACCTAAAGAGGAATTTAAAAAACTCCGGAAAAAAATCTCAACTAAGGTTCTCATAATTCATGCATGAAAGGGTTAAAAAGGTTAAATAAAGAGAAAAATCATTTGGGAACTGCCACTAAAGTAGCTCTGGGTGTTTATGGGTTAAACGTACAACTGTTGTACATGTGCAGGTCTGTCTACTGTCATTTCACTGAAGTGTTGCAGCTTTAAACTGTAAAGGCGAGCTGGCTACGAGGCGATATGGAAGGAAGTTAACGCTGCAGCTCAGAGCCCGAAGCAGTGGACAAAGCTGTCATGTTTTTAACCATTGTTATTTTCCCCTTGCACAGCAGGTGACGGCGCATTTCTTGTGGGATGAAATCCCCACAGGAGCCGAGGGATTTGTGTTTATGTAGCGACGACGACAGCCAGAGGACGTGACGTGTGACTGTGGCCCAGCAGGACCGAAGGAGGCGCTTCCACTCCGACTGTACCGTAAAAGGACACGGACACGTCCAATATAAAGGCTTTACATGTACGGGTTTAGATCAGGGGGGTCAAAGTCAGTTCAGGTCAGGTTTATAGTCAGTCCAATATGATCTCAAATGAATCAGACCAGTAAAATAATAACAGAACAACCTATAAATAATAACAACTCCAAACGTTTCGCTTTGTTTTAGTGGAAAAAATCACATTAAATTATGAAAATACTACATTTACAAACTATCTTTTAACAATAAAATGTGAAAAAAACTGAACAAATATGAACAACATGGAATGTGTAAAGAAACTAAAGTGCAATTATACCAATATTCTGTCTGTTACTGAATGTTTTATGTGTTTGTAGATTCACTGTGATCTGTATGATGTAATATTATTGAAATTGTTCTTATTTTAGTTCTAAACTCCAACCTCCAAATTTTTATCAATATTTTGCCTGTAACCAAATGTTTGTATAACACTGTGTGTAATATACATGTATAAATGATAAGTTGAGCCATTATATTGTTAAAAATTCACTTATTTTTCTTGAGAAATGTTAGGGTTTTTAAGGTTATTCATATCTTTTCTGTTTGGATAGTTTGTACATGTAAATATTTTAATAATTTAATGTGATTTTTTTTGTGCTGAATAATAATACTCATTAATTGCACCATCGGATCAACTGCCCATTTTTTCATGCGCGACGCTAACTCTACTTGGACAAACTGACCTAAATGGGTTGGCAGAGACGTTCAGAGGCATTCTACACTGCAGATGGGCTAAATGTGTTAAAATTTTTAATCAGATTAATCATGATGACGGATTAATCCGCATTATCGCGTTACTTTTAACAGCCCTAGTAAGTATATATATTTTCTCTTAGTAATAGTAGTTTATATTTGTATATTTTTATGCTCATTCTGTTTTGCATGCCAGTTTGTTTTAATTTCTTAGTTAAAAAATTATACTTCTATTTAAATTCTCTTGGCATTCTATGTGAACGCAAAGTAAGATTTTCACTGTACAGAGAAACCTGTTTCTTTACCGTCCACATGACAATAAAACATTTGAAACAAAGAGAAACATTTGGAGTTGTTATTATTTATAGACTGTTATGCTGTTTTTCTTTTTTTTTTTTTTTTTTTTTACTTATGATTATATTATTCTGTATGTGGAACCTGAACTTAAACAACTTCCATTGACTTAACCCTTTCATGCATGAATTATGAGAACCTTAATCAAGATTTTTTTCCTAAGTGTTTTTAATTCCTCTTTAGGCATGAAAACAAAAAAAAAAAACAAAAACAATGCAATGGATTTTTTTATGAACCTATTTTTCATGGAGTTATAAACATGTCCATTCAGCTGGAAATGTGTTTAATTTTAGAAGCAAAGAAACATGTATTTACTGATATACTGAAACATTTTTAATGCTGCTAATCTGGTATTTTCTCGCATTTTAACATACCTGTATGGAAATAATATGCAAAAAAAAAAAGTTTATGTAGGTGCTTCTGGTCCCTAAAAACAGGAGAATTCAAACCAGATGTAGACTAATGTTATGAAGCAAGTTTGGAAACACTTTGGGTCTATTTTAAAAATAAATATTTACTGGGATAAAAGAGAAACTAGTTTTCAGATAAAACATATTTTTAAAATTATTTTATATTATTTTTCATACAAAAATCTGCATGTAACACAGTCAAAAGGACACGAAAATTATACGCTATTTTTTTTAATATCTCTTTATTCTCTCACAGGTACATTTTGGGAATTGAACTAATTATTCATCACTTATACAGTCTCTGTTTAGTTGTATGTAGAGGTGAATGTATAGACTAATGCCCCTGTGATCATACTATGTCTATTTGTTTTTTGTTTGTTTGTTTGTTTTGATGATGATGATGATGATGATAGCATCATTATGTGTATTTTAATTTTTTTTTAATTTATAGCGAACAAATGATGTATTAATGTTGGCTGTTTTAGGTTTTGTTTCTGTCACCTGCCTAGGGACTGCAGATGAAAAGTAGTTATTTTTACTAATTCTGGCATATTTATATGTGCATTTTTTATGTAACAATGTTCATAAATATGCATGATCCCTATAAATAAACCAATAAATAATAATAAAAAAAAAACAAACAAACAAATACAACAGCTGTCTACTGTGGTGACCACTATGCACGAAAGGGTTAATATCTTCAGTGTAATTTTTTGCACTGAAGGGCCGGATCAGACCCTTTGGTGGGCCGGTTTTGGGGCCGCGGGCCACATGTTTGACACCCCCGATTTAGATGAACATGTGGAAGTGTCAACTCATCCACATACAGTACGTCACAGTCAGTTTCGTTATCAAATGCAACAATGACAACAGTGAAGTGTAAACGTTAAGGAGCCTAAAGGGAGGTTTAGGAAGGATGTCACTCACTGGCGTCGACTGGGAAACGCGATCGCACTGCGCTAAGAATCCTCGGCGACCTTTTCATACGTGATTAGACGCTCTAATCAAGTCGGAGTGTCACCCAGTGAAAATACTGCATATCCCATTTCATGCTGCTGTCATGTTGTTGGCTGCTTGTCACTGAAGTTTCTCTTCACGAAGGTAGCCGCGCGATATTATGTCAAAACTGCGACGGTTCGGAGAAAAGACTGGATGAGCTTTGGTGTGGATTGTGTGAGAGTGACATTAGATATTATTTCAGAGCTGAAGTCACCAGACAGATGAAGAACAGCAGGGGGGAGGGGGGGTATGACTGAATGCAGGATTGTGAGAGCAGATTACTCATGGAGATTGTGAAATGTGTCATCTGCTAATCAGATTAAGAGTTGAATAATCCCCGATGAAAAAAAAAAAAAAACCCTCTAAAATATGAGTCATGTGTCGTATCATTAACAAATGGCAGCGGAGTAAACACGTCCTTCCTGTGGTACGATCACGAAAAGGTCAAATGAACTGACTCTCTTCAAAGTGAACACATTTTGCATTTGACGCTCAAAGTCACAATCTGCGAGACGTTTAAATCCATTGGAGTCATTATTAGAATACTGTTACCATGGCAACCGACAGAAAAGAAAAAAAAAAAAAAAAAAGAATGTTAACTTGTTCTTTTGATTTTGTGAAGGGTTGGTAGAGGGGGTCACTTAAAAATTTGGTGTTACCATGTCTGTGGTAAGTGTTCTGAATGTATGAGAAGAAGTTACAAACAATACAGATTTCATTCATACAGCCACAAAAAAAAAACATACATAAAATATAAATAACAGGCTTTTTTTTGTGACTTCAGTACTTTTAGCACCAGGGTCTTCAGTTTGGCCTGGGTTTATGCATTATGTTAAATAGAATCATATAATGTTTAAACCCACCCCCCCCCCCCCCCAAAAAAAAAAAGATAAATGACATAGCATAACATCAAAAAAAAATACAAAACAAGTGGTTCCAGGCACAACAAACCCCACCCCTCGCATATATTGTAGTTCAGTTTGGCATCAATCCAGCTGATGTCATCATGTCTATGCATGTGCTGATGTCAGCAGATCAACTGCCTCTATATACAGGGTGGGGAAGCAAAATTTACAATGAACATTTAGTTGTTTTTTCTCAGCAGGCACTACGTCAATTGTTTTGAAACCAAACATATATTGATGTCATAATCATACCTAACACTATTATCCATACCTTTTCACAAACTTTTGCCCATATGAGTAATCAGGAAAGCAAACGTCAAAGAGTGTGTGATTTGCTGAATGCACTCGTCACACCAAAGGAGATTTCAAAAATAGTTGGAGTGTCCATAAAGACTGTTTATAATGGAAAGAAGAGAATGACTATGAGCAAAACTATTACGAAAAAATCTGGAAGATACTATTAAAGAAGAATGGGAGAAGTTGTCACCCGAATATTTGAGGAACACTTGCGCAAGTTTCAGGAAGCGTGTGAAGGCAGTTATTGAGAAAGAAGGAGGACACATAGAATAAAAACATTTTCTATTATGTCAATTTTCTTGTGGCAAATAAATTCTCGTGACTTTCAATAAACTAATTGGTCATACACTGTCTTTCAATCCCTGCCTCAAAATATTGTAAATTTTGCTTCCCCACCCTGTATAAAAGCATGTAATGACATAATTCACCTTATGGATGTTGGGTTTATTTTATTTGCATTGACTATCAGGTCAACTGTTTACTGTAATAACTGTAATGGCAATGTATCTGATGTAAGCAGATGTTTCAAGAAAGGGGCAGGTATTATAAGTTTTCTTCATCCTGTTCCTTTCCAGTCATTTAGAAAGAAGGAGGACAGATAGAATAAAAACATTTTCTAGTATGTCAATTTTCTTGTGGCAAATAAATTCTCATGACTTTCAATAAATAAATAAATAAATAAATAAATAAATAAATAAATAAATAAATAAATAAATAAAGGGCGACACGGTGGTACAGTGGTTAGCACTCGTGCCTCACAGCAAGAAGGTCCTGGGTTCGATTCCAACACCAGTCGACGGGGGGTGGGACCTTTCTGTGTGGAGTTTGCATGTTCTCCCCGTGTCTGCGTGGGTTCTCTCCGGGTACTCCGGCTTCCTCCCGCCATCCAAAGACATGCACTAATAGGTTAATTGGTTAATCTAAATTGCCCATAGGTGTGAATGTGAGAGTGATTGTTTGTCTCTATATGTTCAGCCCTGCGATGAACTGGAGACTTGTCCAGGGTGTACCCCGCCTTCGCCCCTATGTAGCTGGGATAGGCTCCACGTGACCCCCGTGAGCCTAGTGAGGATAAAGCGGGTTCAGAAAATGAATGAATGAATGACTTTCAATCAACTAACTGGTCATACAGTGTCTTTCAATCCCTGCCTCAAAATATTGTAAATTTTGCTTCCCCACCCTGTATGTGCCAAGTTTGAAGTAAACTGAAACAAAATTGATGTTTTTATAGACATTTGAAATTTCGCCCATTATAAGTTAATAGGAAAAAAAAAAAAAGATTTTAAAAATTCCTAAAAAAAATATGTGAACTTTGACCTACTTTTCCCAAAATGTAGTCCCATCTATTCTGGGTTACTGGCAATCTATAAACCCAGTTTGGTATGAATTCAACTGACAGGTTTACTGCTAGTGTTAACAATCAAACAAACAAATTGAACCAAAAATAATACCCCTTGTCTTGCCTTTGGGGTGTGGGGCAATAACAAACACATAAAACACCATTAAAGAATCAAAAGGTACTAAATGTATAATCAACAATGTCCCTTAAAAGCATCCCAAAGCAGAACCTGATTCAATCAGTTAGAAAAAACATCTACATCCAGATTTATCCTTTTCCCATTCATTCAGAACGACTTTGAATGTGTTTAACCTGATGTGTCTGTGGTGAGTGTTCTGAATATATGATTTATTTTACATATTCAGACAAATTCAACCGTTTTCTCAATAGGAAAAATTTCCAAACATGCTGACAGAATAGAGCTTGTTCTTTCCATAGACATCTGAGCATGCTCAGTTCACCCCCCGCTGCCTGTGGAATGTGAGAAAACACAGAGCAGTGAGTGAGACCGACTCACTATAAAAATAGAGGGTTTGGGCTTTTTTTTTTTTTTTTTTAACACCATATTCCTTGTGTTTTTTTTGTTTTTTCTGTTGTTTACAGTGTTGTGGTGATTTTCCTTCCTGTTTTTTTTTTTTTATACTGTGTTTTTACTGAGTTTTGTAACTGCTTTATGAAGTTCAACCAGGTGTTAAAAAGCAGCTGGACTGATTTGGAAAAGAGAGCCCAAAACAAAAACTGCTGGACCCAAATTCAAATCCTTGTTGCTTATTTTATTCTCTTTTTTTTTTGGTACAAATTTTAGTCAATTTTTTTGCATATTTTTTTCATGTTATTTATTATTTTTATTTTGTAAATATTTGTTAGTTTTTGTTCATTTAGTTGCTTATTTTGTTTATTTGTCTACATTTTGTTTCTTATTATTTTTTTCTTCAATTTTGTTCAATTTGTGGCTTATTTTGTTCACTTATTATTTTGTTAGTTTATTATTCATTTTTATTCTTTTTTCACTTTCATCACTTTGGCTGTTTTTGTTTGTTTTGTTCCATATTTACTTTTTTTTTTTTTTTTTTTTTGGACTATGTAACTGCTTTTTGGAGTTCAACCAGGTGTCAAAAACAAGCTAGACTGTTTTATTAAAAAAAAAAAAAAAAAAAAAAAAAAAAAAAAAAAGACCAAAACAAAAACTACTGCACCTGAATTTAAATCCTTGTTGCTGTTCACTGTGTTCCAGTTCATAGTTCACGTTCAACATCCTAAATCTCTTATTGATGTATTTTCAGAGTGCCTTATTTAGTCCAAACCTACCCTTCCACCTTGTTTTGACACATAATAAATAGGGTTAATACAGTGACACGACATTTGCCCACTGGAGTTTTAGTAAAATGACACTCAAATATAGGCTTGTTCTTTTTCTTACAGGATAAATAAGTGAACTAGTGCTTGTATTTGCTCAAATATTGAAGGGAGGGTACAGTACAACCTCCAGGGCTGGAGAATGAAGCCAGTGTGGAAGTGCCAAAACCTGCAGATAGTTGAATGTCTGCTCCAAAGATGAGCCAATCCCAATAGAGCGCCATGTTAACACAGCCAGGTTTACAGCCGAAATAAACAGATTGTACAGTCTGGGACATCAGCAGCTTTCTTTCTACTTTCCCCAAGGGGCTGAGTTTTTACATGACTCACCCATTTAACTTGCTTTAGGATTTAAATTTCTGGAGCATTATTTACCTGCTCTAATTGATATCTGCAACTTCTGTTTACTGAATATGAGCATTTGTCCTCCTATCTTCAATTATTTATTTATTCATTTCGAACATGCAAAGAAACAAAATAAAACAAAACAAAGCAAATTAAGACAAATACAAAATATTATTTAACCCTCTGGTATCCCATCCAGTAAGGCTCTTACTAAGCACCAAGTGTGCCTTTTTGGCACACTTGTGGAATAATGTCAAAAAAAAAATTCATACAGTTTGTTTTTAATTCTTTTACACTTTTTTCTATTTCATCAACTTGAGCCGTAAATAAAAATACCAAATACTCAATAACTGTCACATTTTTTAACCCTTTAAATGCCATGTTTGTAATGTAAACAAACCATTTTTTTGGATGCAAAAAACACAAAAAATTATTTTTTTTAAATATACGACATAAAAAGTGGATCACACATTACTAGATTTTTGCAGCCTGGCATATGTCAGTGATTAACTCCAACATTGGTTAATTTGCATTATTATTTTTGGTGCTGGGTCAAATGTTCAAAAATACTAGCATCTGTCATCAAGTGTGCCAAAAAGGCACAGCTATAAATCAAACTATTAAATATTATATATTGATTTATTTTTCTGCTCTTGATTTTATTTTTGTAAATCAAGGTCAGCCCTAATCATCCATAGCAAATAATCATTCATTGTAGATTTTTTTTAACCCTTTAAACAACCTCTTTTCATCATGATGTCACTACATTTTTTGATGCAAAAAACACAAAATATGTTTTTGTTTTTTTTTTTCAAAATGCTACATAAAAATTGGATTAAATATTATTGGATTTTTGCAGCCTGGCATATGTCAATGATTAACAGCAACATTAACAACGTTAATAAATTAATATAGACCCTCACCTCTAAAATGAAGCCCAGATATTAGTAAAAGCAGGATTTATGCCTTAATGACTTTCGGATCAAAAACAGTGGTTATAATGGAAAAAATAGTGCGTTTTAGGCACACTTGGGAGACAGATGCTAGTCTTGTAATTTTCTTTTGTTTACAATGTGCAAATTTTAGTTGGTGGCCAGAATTTTAAAGATCATGCACAAATGAACAACTTTTGAATTCTCACCTTATTTAAATTGTGAAAAATAATATGAAGTTTTTAACATGAAGTGCAAAGTGTGCGTAAAAAGCGCACCCGGATACCGGAGGGTTAAACAAACAGAATCTATCTTCAAGTACGTGCAAGTCTGAATTTTGCATGGTCAAAAAGGAGTGGGAAGAAGTATAAACTTATTTAATCCCCCACAAATGCTGGGCCCCATGAATTTGTCATGTTTACCGCCCCCCCCATAATAATGGCGCCCCATCACTTAATAGTGACACAGTACCTTTCACCTCTCATTTGCTGTGACTCTATGTTCTATTTGTTATTATAACCTTCTACTGTTGATAATTGTCTAAATTATTCTTCCAAATAATAATTATTTACAGCCAAGTGACTGACAGCCCATCCACCTGCTGATTCAGACTTCCAGAACTTCTGTTTATTGAATAAAACATTCATCTCTATTGTAAAAAAAAATGTAGAAAAAAAGACTGTTAGATAATTTTTTTGCAGAATTTAATATAGTATTCATGCAAAAAAAAAAAAACAAACGCCCTAACTCTAATGACATTTGTCATTATTATTTTGTATTCTAGACCCCTGTTAGAAAAGAAACACCTGAATTCAACGTGTCCACATACTTTTGTCCATTTGTGTATGAGTTAGGTAATTATGCTATAAGGCTAATGATATACAATATTATACAATTTATGTTCCTCCTTTGCAGGAAATTATTTGGTTACGACACCAGTAAAAACACACTGACTCATCCCAACAGACAACCAACAATGGAAATACAAGGTAAGAAGTGATTTTAAAAAAAGAATAAAATATACAGGGTGTCCCATAAGTCTCCATACATAGGAGACATAATACATTCCACACATGTATGGTTCTAACATGTATTTCTTTATATTTCTTCTTTATAGTTCTTCAGCAGTGGAGGACACGCATTGAAATGTGTTGCCAACAAAATGGCAGTCATATAGAGCATATTATATAAATAAAAATGGTTTATGTCAAGAAACGTTTATTTTTCCTATGTATGGAGACTTATGGGACACCCTGTATATAAAATATATAATACAATATAATATGTACAATAAAAGTCGGGTAAAATAATAGGATAAAACACCTGTAAGTCTACCCAGTAATACAATATTTTATCGCTCAACAATATGTTACAGAAATAAACACTTCCGTCCCTCTTCTTGTTGTGTTGTATATAAAAAAAAAGCCTGACTATAGCTCACTGCTCGGCTAATATCTCTCATCCGACACTGGTGTCTTTCTTTTTGGTTCCATACTGACATAGACACAGAAAATACATTAAAAACATCCCCATCTCAGCTCCGACTTTGACGGCTATTCTCAGGTTGAGCAGCAGGTGTGGGCGCTTCCTCGAACACATTTTCACACTTCCATTCCCTTGAAATCTCTCCCTCTTTCAACATTCCCACCCATTTTCTCTGGCTCTTTCTTATGTCTATGCACGTCTTTCTGCATGGACGAGCGTATGCTGTATGCATGGGGCAGGACAGCTGTCTGCCATGCATAATGTGTCCTCTGAGAGCCCCCCCCCCAGCAGGTGGAAACCCACTAGAGCCTCCGGCGTATACCCAGGATCCCACCGCTATAGGCAGGTCTGCAAACATATGGTGCAGAAAAGGGATGTGCAGAGGTTTTCCTTCCATGTGCCTCCTACATACTGAAGTTGATTAAAATGGAATGAGGTCCTTGTGAGGCATTGGCGGTGGCTTCGGTGGTCATTATCGCCTTGTTATTCGCTGTCAGCCTGGTGATTCTGCACCGAGATACATTTTCCCAATGTCATGGAATATGCAGATGTTATTTTCTCATACATAGTAAGTATTATTCAGGACATAGCTGCTTTTTTTCTTTGATAACATTTGGTCAACGCGACCGGATGCAGCATAAAACACCAATATTCTCTCTTTACAAAGGCAAGAAAATTAGCTTTTGGATGAGAATTTGCAATACGAGGAAGGTGCCGCCTCCACAAGCAAATTTAACACAAACGTTCAATTTGGTTTGTTAGCCTGTCAGAGCAGGAAAGGCTGAGCCCCGGGTCAAACAGCCCTCAGAATCCAGAAAAATATATTTCACAAATGCAAAACCGTATTCATCATTTCTGATCTACTTTCACGCCGCCTGCAGAATTGTACATTCCTTGGCGTTGTCTCGTATCATGGCCTCATTACTCATCTCGATCAGGCGAATTTATGTGAAAACGTACACCACGTGTATCTCCTGACAGGCCAAACAGATTTGCAATAAAATAATAGCACAACTGAGATTGATGACCGGGCTGTTTACTGTATTCACACCGCAAGTTCAGCATGAAAAATCCTCCTACTGTCACATGCTCGGACCGATCTCTAAGGCAGGGTTTTTCAACCTTGAGGTCGGGTGGGCCACGTGGGGTCTGGTAATTGATAATTTCTAGTAATTGATAACATTAAAAATAAAAACTTTCTAATAAAAAATGTATATTGAGTTAACAGAGACAATCCCAATGCATAAAAGTCATGACAAACTGTGAAGCTGAAACTGAAGCACTGTGGTTCTGTTTATCTGTCAAATGTTCATTGTGGTCAGTTTCAGATGCTGCAGCTCTTTCATAATTCATAGTTTGAGTTCTTGTTTGTTCAGTATTAATTGTCAGCCTTGTAAATCCAAGCTGGACTGACTGTACATATCCTGACCAAGGAAAATAAAATTCTCTCTTTGCGCAGTAATCTACACCTGGATTTACTGCCTCCGTCCAGAATAATATACATTATATAGACGAAATGTCATGTAAAATTAATGTTTATTTGCAACATAGTATAGCAAACTATTACATGATCAAAAACAAATTAATTCTGGCAAAAAAAATGTCTCCGTTTTGAATGTCTGGGGTCGCCAGATATTTGTTTTGTTAAAATGGGGTCACGGGCCAAAAAAACAGTGGAAACTACTGCTTTATAGTTTGCTTTTTTTCAGTGTAAATCAGGTATTCTACTGTATTTAACTCACTAATCATGTAGATGTTCCTTAAAGCTCAGATTACAGTTGAGGGTTATTATATCAGAAACAGAGAAAACTGAAGAAAAAGTGACTTTTTCAGCAGAAATATCAAGTGTGTCCATCCACTGTCATTGATCCAACTTATTGGGTTTTATTGGTGAATTAATGTTGTAGAAGATGGCATTTCAGTGGCGGAAATACATACATAAGAAGTCCATAATTATGAGATAAAAAGCTGAAATTATGAGACAAAAATTTAAAAATATGAAATAAAAAGTCATAATTATGAGATAAGAAGTCAAAATTATGAGCTAGAAACTCCAAATTATGAGATAAAAAGCCATAATTATGAGATAAAAAGTTGAAATTATATGATAAAAAGCCATAATTATGAGATAAAAAGTCAAAATTATAAGATAAAAAGCCATAATTATGATAAAAAGTCAAAATAATGATATAAAAAAAAAATCATAATCATAAGATAAGAAGTCGAAATTATGAGATAAAAAGCCATAATTATGAGATAAAAAGTCGAAATTATAAGATTAAAAGCCAAAATTATGATAAAAAGACAAAATAATGAGATTTTTAAAAAATCATAATTATGAGATAAGAAGTCGAAATTATGAGATATGCCTCCGTCCATAGTAATATACATTATATAGACTAAATGTTGTCTAAAATTAACATTTATTTGCAACATAGTATAGCAAACTATTACATGATCAAAAACAAATTAATTTTAGCCAAAAAAAAAAAAGTCTCCGTTTTGAATGTCTGGGGTCGCCAGAAATTTGTGATGTTAGCCCTTAAGGGTCTGAGCCTATTTTGGCCGTTTTTCAGTACTTTTGATTTTGCCTTTATATACTATATAAAGAAGTGTTTACTATACCCATGTTTGGTATCTTTTTTTTTTTTTTCAGCACAACTTCATCTATCTCATCTGCCAATTATTTTTCATTTTAACCTACTATATCAACACAAAAGGACAAAAAAAAACCCAAAAAAGATAAAAATCCGATTTGAAAAATGTAT
The DNA here is from genome assembly GCF_902148855.1 of Sphaeramia orbicularis. Classification (NCBI taxonomy): domain Eukaryota; kingdom Metazoa; phylum Chordata; class Actinopteri; order Kurtiformes; family Apogonidae; genus Sphaeramia; species Sphaeramia orbicularis. The sequence goes on along the minus strand of NC_043961.1, from coordinate 16,209,996 downwards.
ATAATTTATTGCACAAAGATGCTTAATGATGCTTAATGAACCTTTAATGAACAAAGATGCTTAATGAACCTTTACAAAGACTTTAAAAGTGAATATTGGTGCCAAATATTAGATATATAAAATTAAAATGGTAATAAATTAAAACTATACTCAAATATTTGACATAAAAGCAGATCTTTATGCAGGCGTTTTCTTCGGTTTTCTCACCCCCACCCCCCACCCCCACTCTGCAATGCTAATGCAATGTGTGAATTAAACTCCGCAGATTTGGCCAGTTTTTTCCGTTTTGAAAAAGGACAAAAAATGATGAAGATATGGTCAGAAATATAATGCTTGTTTTATATATAATAACGCTATATCGTTGTAGTTGCTCTGTTAACATCAAATAAAAAGTGAGAGAGTGTTTCAAATCCACACATTTTCAAATGCAATTATCCTCAGTGGTCTACATGACCGACTTCTGATGCTATGATGTGTTCAAAATGTCATGTGATTCAGTCACGGAGTTGTAACCGTGGACCCCTAAGGGTTAAAACGGGGTCACGAGCCAAAAAAGGTTGGGAATCACTGGTCTAAGGCGATAACTGGCTTCTAATCAGTGGTGAATTTGATGACACACAATCACATAAATGACAATAAAGTTGTCTTAAAGTACTATATTAAAAACTTAATACTGTGCAAAACCCACTTGTGTATTTTGGCGTCGATTCCTCCGTCCCAGCCTCGGTTGATTTCTAGTTATTTTCTGCATGTTGTTAAAATGACTCATCCAAACCCTTTTCACTATGATACATTTTATTATCTAGTAATGCAGCTCTAAATCATCAACACTACTTCATTTTATTATAATAATGTGACAAAAAATAAGGTCAGGATTTGTGATGAAGAACACAACTTGGGCAGACGGAAAAGAAATGCTGATTGATTTTTACATTCACAGAAATTAAGTGAAAATATTAAATGAATGTGACAAAAATACAGAAAAAGGTATGAGAAAATTTAATATTGACACAACGGGGCATGTCATTTTAATTACTTTTCATTTTGGCCGCAAATCCCATGGAAAGACCAAAACCAAGAATGAATGTAAACTAAATAATGAGTCTTAACCCTTAAAGACCCAAACAGCCACTGGTGACCAAATTCATTTACTGATCTGAACTGTTTAACACCTGCGGATCCACTATTCTTATCAATTCATGTAAATAATTGGTGTAAAATACAGTTTGTCATCTTTTCATGGTCATCAGACATGACCCATTTGGACGTTCAGAGGCTCCATAGTTACCGTGGAAACACCGTCATCTCCTACAACATTGATTCACCAGTAAAACCCATGGAGTTGGATCAGTGACAGTGGATGGACACACTGGGTTTATGTTCAGTTAAGGATAGATTTAACTGAAAAAGTGTCATTTTCTTCAGTTTTCTCTATTTTTGATTCAATACTCCTCAACTTTACTCTCAGCTTTTAAAAACATCTGCATGATTAATGAATTAAATGTAGAAAAATACCTGATTTTTAGAGAAAAAACACAAAATACAGAAGATAATATTACAATAAATGGAAATAAATCACTTCACCCTATAACGCCAAATGTATCATATTTGATACATGAGTTTTGAAGCCCTCTACACAATCAGTGTGATATTTTTTTCTCGAAAAACCTGATGTTTACAATTAGATACATACAATACACAGATAATCCATCAGGGGGAGGAATTCGTTCACCAGAGGCCTTTCCAGTGACACTGCAAGACTGTCATTAATGAGGAAGGAGGAAGAACTTTGCCAAATTTGAAAAGAAATTACCAATTTGTTAGACATGTTTGTGTTATACAGGAGGTCCTCGGGTTACGCGGTAGTCGACCTACGCTGTTTCGACTCTACGACACCTGAGTCTCGTCTGCCAAATCCATAGAAACCCCAGAACCAAGGCATTTCACAACCAAGGGCTTAGCTGAGGCCTTTTCACTTCTAGAACAGGCTATGGCGCGATTCGAGGCAGAGGATCCCAATATGGAAGGATTTTCGAAAGCTTCAAGGGGAGTGATGGACAGTGTGCGGTGCGACCGTGAGATCTGGGAGGAAAAGAGGAAGATTTCCTTCCAGACGGACATCTCCAAGTACTTCACCAAGGTGGAGAGGCCAATAGAACCCGTACCTTCAACGTCTACAGAAGATCCTGCACCTGCTACCCCTGCAGATGATCCGGATTCCCCAGCAGCAGCTCTCACAGCCTCCCCTCCTTCTTCTCCAGCCACCTCTCAGCAGTGATGGTAAGTACAGTATCTTATTTTTTTATTTTATTTTATTAATATGAAGTATAACACGTGTATTTGGATATTAATTTAGAGATTTAGGGGGTATTTAGGGGGTATTGAAGGGTTAATTCCGATTTACGTGGAAATTCGGGTTACGTCGCCAGTGTAGGAACGGAACTCGTTCGTAACCCGAGGACCTCCTGTATTATATTTTTGTTTGTTCAAAAATAATATTTGAGCATTGAGACCCTATGCAGTTACCATGGAAACACCATCATCTTCTACAACAGTGATTCACCAGTTAAACCCATGGAGTTGGATCAATGACAGTGGATGGACACGCTGGGTTTATGTTCAGTTAATGAGAGATTTGCTGAAAAAGTCACTTTTTCTTCAGTTTTCTCTGTTTCTGATATATCCCTCAACTTTAATCTGAGCTTTTATGAACATCTACATGATCAGTAAATTAAATACAGGAAAATACTGGATTTTTACCAGAAAAAAGCTAAATCCAGAAGATAATATTAGGATGGACACACTGGGGTTTATGTTCAGTTAATGACACAGTTGTGGAAAAAATTATTAGACCATCAAAAGTCATCAAAAACAATTGTTATGCAATCAAGTACTAACTCCTGTGTGTATCATGTGACTAAAACAGACAGAAAAGAAAACACGGAATGCCTAAAAGCACTGTTTTTGTCAGTACAATGCCACAGATATTGATGTAAGAACTGAAGTGATTTTGGTTATTATCAAGAAAACATGGAAAATGGATAGATATCAGCCCTAAATTAAAACTCTTATGAGCTATTTTTGTTCTTATTATATTTGTCCAAACAAATGTACCTTTAGTTGTACCAGGCATTAAAATGAACAAGAAACTGAAGAAAACAAGAGGTGGTCTAATATTTTTTTCTGCAACTATAGATTTGACTGAAAAAGCTCTCAACTTTAATCTGAGCTTTTATGAACATCTACATGATCAGTCAATTAAATACAGGAAAATACTGGATTTTTACCTGAAAAAAGCTAAATCCAGAACATAATATTAAGATGGACACACTGGGGTTTATGTTCAGTTAATGACGCAGTCGCGGAAAAAATTATTAGACCATCAAAAGTCATCAAAAACAATGGTTATGCAATCAAGTACTAACTCCTGTGTGTATCATGTGACTAAAACAGACAGAAAAGAAAACACGGAATGTCAAAAAGCACTGTTTTTGTCAGTACAATGCCATAGATATTGATGTAAGAACTGAAGTGATTTTGGTTTTTATCAAGAAAACATAAAAAATGGCTAGATATCAGCTCTGAAATTAAACTACTATGAGCTATTTTTGTTGTTATCCTTATATTTATCCAAACAAATGTACCTGTAGTTGTACCAGGCATTAAAATGAACAAGAAACTGAAGAAAACAAGAGGTGGTCTAATAATTTTTTCCACAACTGTAGATTTGACTGAAAAAGCTCTCAACTTTAATCTGAGCTTTTATGAACATCTACAGGGTGGGGAAGCAAAATTTACAATATTTTGAGCAGGGATTGAAAGACAGTGTATGACCAATTAGTTTATTGAAAGTCACGAGAATTTATTTGCCACAAGAAAATTGACATAATAGAAAATGTTTTTATTCTATGTGTCCTCCTTCTTTCTCAATAACTGCCTTCACACGCTTCCTGAAACTTGCGCAAGTGTTCCTCAAATATTCAGGTGACAACTTCTCCCATTCTTCTTTAATAGTATCTTCCAGACTTTCTCGTAATAGTTTTGCTCATAGTCATTCTCTTCTTTCCATTATAAACAGTCTTTATGGACACTCCAACTATTTTTGAAATCTCCTTTGGTGTGATGAGTGCATTCAGCAAATCACACACTCTTTGACGTTTGCTTTCCTGATTACTCATATGGGCAAAAGTTTGTGAAAAGGTATGGATAATAGTGTTAGGTATGATTATGACATCGATATATGTTTGGTTTCAAAACAATTGACGTAGTGCCTGCTGAGAAAAAACAACTAAATGTTCATTTTAAATTTTGCTTCCCCACCCTGTACATGATCAGTCAATTAAATAAAGGAAAATACATGATTTACACTGAAAAAAATCCAAAATACAGAGGATAATAGTAGAATAAATGGAGATAAATTACTTAAGGAAGCTGAAATATAGAAAAGAATTCATTTGGGAACTGCCACAAAAGTAGCACTGGGTCTGTATGGGTTAATATTGACACAACGGTGCATGTGATTTTCCTTATTTTTCATTTTCGGCCACAAATCCCATGAAAACACCAAACCTCTGAGCCTTAAGTACCGTCTGTGAATCCACAGTCTGATATCTCATTTCTCTGTCCTGTACAGACCCCATTCTTTTGCAAAAACATCTAATTTTCCAGAACAGTCTCCTGATTGCTGTGATTCCTTCTACTGTTCTACTGTACATCTTGTTCTAATCCTATATGCATTGTCCTGCGGCTGGAATGTAGGTCTTAATCTGTAGCTTTAAATAGAATCCAACATATGCTCCGTTGTGTCCTGTTGAACAACCCACGACCCCGAGGTCTAGGCTGTTTCATCAAATCACAGAAAACCTCAAGAAAAAGATGTTCTTTCACTGTGATGAGGCAGACTGATGAAAAAACAACAACATATTTATACTGTCTCATGCATGGACGATTACTGTCTCTATCAGATTCCACAAGTACAACATTCTTTATCACCGCAGTCACTTTCATTTCATTAATAATAAACAGCTTTTACTTATTAAAGCTGGGTGATTTTATCGATTCTGTAATATACATCGATATTTTGTTTCCCCAGAAAGCATTGATTTTTCAGCCACAAGTATCGATACATTAAGCCCCATTCAAATCTCCCATGTTCCGTCTGGCACTCCGCTCCCATTTCCCCCGTTTGCTTTGCAGGAAGAGCGATTAGGTCAACCAACCGCTAGTGTCACTGTAGAGCACAGGTGTCAAACATGTGGCCCGCGGGATGAAAGTGCAAAAATGAACCTGAACAGTCCAGGTTTTCCAAATCCTTTTGGTTCAGGTTCCACATATAGACCAATGTGATCTACAATAAAAATAATGACACAATAACCCATAAATAATGACAACTACAAGTTTTCTTTGTGAAAAATTATGTGGAAAAAATTTAAGTGAAAAAAAAATAACATTACACTGCGAAAATATTTACATTTACAGAACTATTCCTTCACAATAAAATGCAAATAAATACATAAATATAAACAAAGATGAACAACCCGAAATGTGCAATTTTACAAATATTCTGCCTGTTACCAAATGGTTGTGCAACATTGTGTGTAAATGTACATGTATAAATAATAAGTCGAGCCATAATATTGTTAAAATTGCACTAATTTTTCAAATGAAATTTCTGTTTTTTCAGGTTATTCACATCTTTTTTGTAAAATGTAAATATTTTCATAATTTCATTGGGGGGTTTTTTGTACTAAAACAAAAAGAAAAACTTGGATTTGTCATTATTTATAGGTTATTAAGTCATTATTTTACTGGTCTGGCCCGCTTGAGATCAAATTGGGCTAAATATGGCCCCTGAACCAAAATGAGTTTGACACCCCTGCTGTAGAGCATTTCTAGCAAGTTATGCATCTAAATACTCTCTTCCTGTTTATGCAGTCAGAGCTAAGAGATTCACGAGAATGGTGGTGAATAGAAATCCAGCTCCCTCATATTCAAAAGCAGATGTGTGGGAGCACTTTGGGTTTAAAAAGAAGAAGGAAAGCGATGCATCGTTGCCGCCACACCATACATTTCATACAAAAACTAGAAACAGCGCAAACCTCTGCCAAGGCAGATCTGCCCCACCTGCTGAGCACCACCAAAATTGTATCATGTCTTCCTTGTGCCAGTATCAACATTTCCTGAAAATTTCATCCAAATCCATCCATAACTTTTTGAGTTATCTTGCTAACAGATAAAGAAACAAACACACAAACCCCGATGAAAACACAACCTCCGCCGTTCCTTAGCGGACGTAAAAATCATCACCGTTGCATTAGTGCAATAATGAGCATTAAGTTTCCCTTTCACTTCTACAGGCGGCATGGTCCACATCACCCCATAACCCATAGTAATATAAGTAACTCTAATAACTCTTGGAAAAGAGATTTTTAATCTCAATGAGGTTTTCCTGGTTAAATAAAAACGGTTGACGTCATTTAAAAAAAATGGTTTGACGTAAATAAAAAAATGGTTTGACGTAAATAAGTTATCACTTAATGAAGATAAAACAAAATTTATGGTTTTTGGTGGTGCTAGGGGAAATTATGATATAAAACTGAAAATTAATGAAATTGAAATTGAAAGGGTGTATGAAACAAAGTTTTTGGGAGTAATTATTGACCATAAACTCTGTTGGAAACCACAAATAGAATATATCAAACGTAAAATGTCCAAGGCTGTTGCGATTCTTTATAAAACTTGAGACTGGTTAAACAAAAAATGTTTGCATATGTTGTACTGTTCACTTGTAATGCCATATATGTCATACTGTGTGGAAATATGGGGCAATGTGTATAAAACTAATATAGACCCGATAATTAAACTAAAAAAAAAAAGCTATTAGAGTCATAAACAAAGCTGGTTATCTCCAATCAAGTACTCCACCTTTTGTAGAATCTGGTTTCCTAAAATTTTTTGATATTGTATATTTAAAAACAATGGAATTTATGTTTCGTGTTAAAATTAAAAATCTTCCTCCTTGTATTCAGAAAATTTTTAAGTTAAGAGAAGGACATTATAATCTAAGAGGGATGTTTGTGTTTGAAAAATGTAAAGTAAGAACAAACGTTAAATATCACAGTGTTTCTGCTATTGGTGTCAAGCTATGGAACAAATTGAAGGATGAAGTGAAATTGTGTAGCTCACTGTTGAGTTTCAAAAAGAATTTAATTTGTCAAATTCTGAAGGGCTATGAAAGTAATGTGATTATAAAGTGACATAACACAGAATGAAGTATACTGTAATTTGTGTTTAAGTATTAATCTGCTGCCACTTCAGGTGTGGATTTAGAGCAAGGATGGGAATAGGAGAAGCAGAAATAAGCCTCTGGCTTCAGCTTCTTCCTTTTTCAGTTACAAATTGTGTTAATTTTATGTTTGTTTGTTTTTTTAATATGTATGTGTTTTGTATTTAACTGAAATAAACATTCATTCATTCAGTCATTCATTTAAAAAATAAAGGTAAACAAGAAAAGCACTCGGAGACCGTAGACCTCCACCAAGACAGATCTACACCCCCCCCCCCCCCCCCCGATCACCACAATAATTTAATCATTTCTTCCTTGTGCCAGTATCAACATTTCCTGAAAATTTCATGAAAATCCATCCATAACTTTTTGAGTTATCTTGCTAACAAACACACAAACACGCATGCAAACACACAAAGCTAAGTGATCACAATACCACATGGCGGAGGTAATATAATAAAATAAATAAATAAAGTAGGAAACTGGCCGAACCCTGCCCACCCCCCAATCGACCAAACCGTGCATAGGAGTAACCCCCCACCCCCACCCCCGGGATTACACTCGCCACACCAACAGATCAATTCCACAGGAAACCCTGTGTCAGTTTTGTCCACTTGTGATACTGCACTTCTCACAGGCTAGTGAGCCACAGTTTGCTTCAATGTTTCAACAAATCAAACTAATTTTCTGATCACATCTTTGATTCATTTTGTCCAACATTTGAAAGCTGTAGACTCTCTGTCCAGTCAGAGCCATATATGGGGTGAGCGTTCATTTGCTGTGGCTGCACCCAAACTATGGAACTCGCTGCCTCCTGACCTGCGAGTCCTCACCGACCTGCCCCTGTTCAAGTCCAAGTTAAAGACACACCTGTGTAGACTGGCGTTTAACCCTTAGCACTGAGACACTATTAGGTTTAATCTGTGGTCTTTTTCATCACTGTGTGTTGTGTCCTATTGTTTGATGCATATTTATGGTACTTGACTAACCTGTTTCTATCTATCTCTATTTAATCATGCTTTTAGATGTAAAGCACTTTGAGCTTCTTTATGTTGTTGTAAAGTGCTATATAAATAAACTTTGATTTGATTTTGATTTGATATATTGTGTAATTGAGCGATACTTTCAGTTTTCAGTTCAATTAATTCAATCCAATCAATGGACCACTCACAAGTTGTCACCAAAATCACTCTGTCCCTTTAAAATCTTTCAGAAAATGATGGAAGTGTATCGAATCCTATCGTTGGCTGAATATTGTGATATATATCGTGTATTGTATTGTATCATATTGTGAGATTAGTGTATCGCTCCAGCCCTAATATTTATGTCATTCGTGACAATGGTTTCAAACCCATCGAACAAACGCACTGATACTCATCGATATATTGCTTGGCTGATCGCTGTGTTCCTATCAGCTTCCACAACTAATCACAGCATTGAGTTGTAGAGATGACTAGTCAGGTTTAATTTATTTTTGGAAGACGTGTTTTAATCCAGGATATTGCATTGCAGTCTTTCCAGGTCAATTAAAAACAAAATGAATCCAAGACATGAAATGAAACCTCCATTTACTGACTGATAGCAGGAGCTTCTGGTCAACACGTAGCATCTTCTTAATGGAGGCAATCACTTTTCTAAATAGTGCAGAAATGAATGTGCAACAGCAGGTTTGAGGCAGTACTCCCTGCTAGTGCTAGAGGCATTTGACATTTCAGATGGAACAAAAAGCTGCGAATCAGGTCAACAAAGAAAACTAGTACTGGCAAAACACTTAGCTCTTTGCCTGCTGATTGATTGCTTTTTCGCTGTTGCCAGTTTGAATACTCTGACCAGCAGCTTGGCTGAATGTGTGTTTGTGCGAGTGTGAGTGAATGCCAGCAGCCTGGCCCGGATGTGTGGGGAAGCCTGTTGAATCTTGATTTGGTGTCTGTTGTTTTCCGTGGTGTTCTGTTGGAGAAATGTGACTGAATGGAATAAATGCTAACTCATACAGGGTTCTCTGACGGCCTTATGGGGATCACAGTGGAGGTTTTTGAAAGGTTTTCTTTAACCCATAAAGATGCAAATATCCACCTTTAACCAAAACCATCTACTCATGTGAATGTGTAATACCTATTGATCCACTAATCCTATCAATACATCAGATATATCAGGTGGGGATGCACCGATACCACTTTTTTCCAGACTGAGTACGAGTACTTAGATTTGAGTACTTGCCGATACTGAGTACCGATACGAGTACTTAATAATTCCATTCCACTTCTTAGTTCCTTTTGTAAATGTGCTTTATTGTCGTTGTCATTAGTCTGACTGGAACAAAGTGCTGCTACTGACATTTAATGTGTTGGAATGAACGTTTCTCAATTAATCCACTAGGGGGCGCCGCTCTGAATTAACCATACTGGACATATACCACGAAGAAGAGTAAGTTTTTTGAGAAGAAGAAGAAGAAAGTCAGTAATAACAAACGTGGAGACGACAGAGGCAACACTAATGTGATACTAATATTACAGCGTTTTTGCCGGTAAGGTTTAAAAGTTTCAGCAGGTAGAGAAAAGAGAAATGAGCGATAAGTGTCGTCTTCACTTCCGCTGCCGGCGGTCCACACCGCTCCGTACCTCTCTCCGTCTGGGTTCGCATCCGCCAGCCCTGGAAAACGGATGGAATGTACGCAGAGGACGGACAGAACGCTGCGTCCATATCTGTCTGTGTCTTTAACGTTACTTGCAGTCAGTGTTACTTTTATCACCGTCATTTATTTTGAAAAATCTCTACACTCTTCACACTCCACACACATTATTCCACCGCCGCGTACCTGCTGCACTGAACTGTGAATGTCACACGGCCGTAAGTGGTATCGGTGCATTTGTATCGGATTACTTCTACAAATACAAATACGAGTACACCCATTGACTATCAGAGCTGATGCCCAATACTCATATCGGAATTGGTGCATCCCTAATATCAGGTATATAATAGTATATAGTATAGATATGCTTAGACTAGGAAGATTATTACTGTTATTAATTATTTTAGGAGAAGGGGTGGGAGTTTGTAAGTTATACTTCTTCTCCCTCCTTTTCAAATATGTATTATATGTCTTATATTTAATTGTTTTGTTTATTTTCTTCTGTTTTGACATTCATATTTGAAATAAATACGTCAATCAATCAGTCAATCACATACATGTAAATAATTGGTGAAAAATACAGTTTGTCATCTTTTCATGGTTATCAGATATGACCCATTTGGATGTTCAGAGGCTCTGTAGTTACCGTGGAAACATTGTCATCTTCTACAACATTGATTCACCAGTAAAACCCATGGAGTTGGATCAATGACAGTGACTGGAGACACTTGGATTATGTTCAGTTGATGATAGATTTTATTGAAAAAGTCACTTTTTCTCAAGTTTTTTCTGTTTTTTGTTTGATAACCCTCAAATGTAATCTCAACATGATGATTAAAGTACATTATCAGTAAAATAAATATAGAAAAATACCTGATTGTTACTGAAAAAGTGCAAAACAGAAAGGATATTATTATAATAAAGGGTGATAAATCATTTAGAAAGGTTAAATGGAGAGAAAATTTAATCTGGGAACTGCCACAGAAGTAGAACTGGGTCTTTTTGGGTTAAATATATGTGGTATTAACATTCCAAAGTTATCAGTCAACAGGTGGGAATTCTTGCATTTAGGACCAGAACCACCAACAAATCAACCCTATGTTTCCACAGACTGTATCAGTCACTGAATAAAGTATAAAGCTCATTTTATCCACACATCTGTTTTATGGAATCTTCAAGTTTTCGGCTTCCAACTAAAACTCATAGGCACTTATTTTGACAGTCACTCAAAATAAAACTGTATCTTATAATCTTCACGTGCTGATAGTTTACATTATAGCTCTGTTAGCTTAGCTCTGTTTTTAGACTGACAACATCCCTAGTAAAAACACTAATCACCTGTTTTCTGTTCGGTTTATTTTGTCAGTAGCTGAACTAAAGATCAGTTTGGAATCCAACAAACAAGGTCAGAACTGTCGCAGATCTGTCTGAACCGTGAACATCCCATAATAACTTTATACCTTCATAACCTTCAGAATCAAACTCACTCGTGACATTTAACCATCAAACTCCATACTTCACATTTACAGCTGAGTCCAGTGGAGAAAACAACAACAATGCATCTATTTGTATCACTTCTTTTCTTTGATTCTAAAAGTTGTTTCTTAATGGTTCTCATCCAATCTGGTCACTTTCTGATACTTTGGTCAAATGCCCTGTGGTGTTAGTTTTCATCACCATGGGAGACCGACAGAGTGGCCATTTCGCAATACCAAGTTGACAAAGTACAGCCTTGTGAACTCAGCGAGTACAGTCTTGGTCAGAACGGTCCCAGAGAACGGACTTCCCACGAACACAAGTCTATCTGTAACTGGACAGCTGGTACTTGTGAACTTTCCTCCCTGTCTCTGCTGTATTTCTGTCATCAGCTCCCTAATGTATTTCCCTCAAATCACCACAATATGTCACTAAATCTGATTTCAAAACATTTGTCACGTACTTTTTTTAAAATAAATTTTGTATATTTTTCAAAACTGGAACACATGTCGTTGAATCCCATATGATACTAAAGATGTATTTCTCGCTATTCTGCCTCCAGCATGTTACAAAATTGTATCACATCGTCTCGTTACGGTCATCTAGTCAATTAAATATTTCTGAATTAAGTTTCATAGAAGCCACCGTAGCATTCAAGAGTAGCATGAAGTGCATCTTGGGATATTTGCCCTCCAAGTCTACACGAGTCACCAACCAGTGCATACTTGGTTTAAGCTAGCTGACAAGAACAACATCTGGGTATTCAGTGCATTTCAATTGGAAGAGTTCTTGGACCCCGATTGATGACGTTTCACGAGATCGCGAGAAAGGAAGAACAGATAAGAACGCGTATTGAGAAACGGCTAGTGACTCACTACTCCCTCAAGTGGTCACTTTAAAAACATTCAGTTCATAATTCTACAATCCAATACATTCCAATGGCATCTTCGGCAGCACATCAGAACTTTTGATTCAAAACACTCTGATTATACATATATATATATATATATATATATATATATATTTTTTTTTTTTTTTTTAATTTTTGAAGACAGAAAACACAATACATAGCCACTTTAACCCTATAATGCCAAATGTGTCATATTTGATACATGAGTTTTGAAGCCCTCTACGTGATCAGTGTGACATTTTGTTTGTTGAAAAACCTGATGTATACAATTAGATACATACAATACACAGATAATCCACCAGGTGGGAGGAAATCATTCACCAGAGGCCTTTCCAGTGACACTACAAGATTGTCATTAATGAGGAAGGAGGAAGAACTTTGGCAATTTTGAAAAGAAATTCCCAATTTGTTAGACATGTTTGTGTTATATTATGATTTTGTTTGTTCAAAAATATTAATATTTGAGCACTGAGACCAGATGTATCAAATATGATACAAAGCTGAAACTCATACCTGGACACTGATATTTAAAAAATAATTTGTTTTGTTCCGGTTGGTCAGAAGGACCAATAAGGCTCCAGTTTCAAAGAACTGGAATTTTCTGTCAATGATTTAATGGTTCAGGCTTTACAGGGTTAAAGACCTGCTCATGAACAGCCACCACACTGACCAACCAGCTGGTTAGTGTATCCTGCAGAATGACCTTGCAGTAGTGGCTTCTATTACAGCTGAGACATGTAACTCACCAAAATGGACTTCTAATTGACAGCTTGTATTGGCTCTGTATATTAGTGAGGAGACAAGTGTCTTGAGGGGGCTTTTCATGCGCCTGAAGATCCCTGACATGTTGGAATTATTTCCCCGTTGGTCTTAAAAACCAAACCTTAATTGGATTACTTCAGCACAAATTGGCAGATATGAAAAAGTCAGCCAAGCAACTGTTCACACTGTAGACAACAATCAAACACCGGCATGTCAGCCCCAACTACCTGGAAATAAATCTCAAATTCCACATTGCCACCCATGCCACCTGCCAAGATTTCAACAGGTAAGGCCTCGGAAGGATACAAGCCCCACGCAATTACAATCAATTCCAAGCTCCAAGGATTTGAGTAGAGCAGACCAGCGAAGGCATCAGTGATATCTGTTAGTGTCTGTCACTGGGGGGGGGGGTGTAAACCAAGCAGCTGTTGCATTTAGCAGTTTCAGGAGCAGAAGAAAAGAAGCTACGAAAGGACACATCTGCTGCAATTAGACAGAAAATATGAAGAGCTTTGCTGGAAAACTAAATTTTAACTCGTGAATTTAGCTTCACAGCAGCCACATGGTTCGTCCAATTCGTGCCACATGTTCGGGAAATATGTGTGGAGTGTGTACCAGCTGAGGGGAAAATAGTCAGCCTCGTTTGCACAGAATCTGGCACTGGTTTAATCGATATTCTAAAGGTTTGCCTTCTTCGTGTTCTGGCTTGGATTTAAATCAGACGATCGATACAACTGTAAGATAGGAATTAGCGGCGGGCGATGTAGCCAAAATATTTTCTCGGAATATACTGTATGTACTTTAATATCGCTCTAAGGCACAGGTGTCAAACATGCGGCCCGGGGGCCAAATCTGGCCCACCAAAGGGTCCAATCTGGCCCGTGGGATGAATTTGTGAAATGCAAAAAATACACTGAAGATTTTAACAATCAATGGTGTCAAAATAATTTTAGGTCAATTCCATCTAAAGTGGGTCAGACCAGTAAAATACTATCATTATAAACTAAGAATAATAAAAACTATAAATTTCTCTCTTTGTTTTAGTGCAAAAAAAAAAGCAAAATTACTGAAAAATGTTTACATTTACAGACTAGCCTTTTACAAAAAATGTGAAAAACCTGAACAAATATGAACAACCTAAAATGTCTTAAAAGAGTTAAGAGTAATTTTACCAATTTTCTGTCTGTTATTACATGTTTTGTGTATTTGTAGATCTACTGTGATCTGTACATTGTAATGAACATGTGAAAATGAGAAGCTGAGGCCAAATAATGGCATAAATTGTTAAAATTGCACTTTTTTTCTTAATAAATTTCACTTTGGTCATGATTGTTCATGTTTTTCCACATTTTTTTAAAGGATAGTTTGTAGATGTAAAAAAATTTGATAATATAATTTTACTTCTGTCACTCCAAAACATAGAAATAAGACATACAAATTTTGGAATTGATATTATTTATGTATTATTATGTTATTATTTTAATGATCCGGCCCACTGCAGATCATATTGGGCTGTATGTGGCCCCTGAACTAACAGGAGTTTGACACCCCTGCTCTAAGGGTACATACCTTCAGGGTGCGGTCCATAACTAACATAACTAGTACTGGCGTGAAACAAAAGTGAATCTTTACATACTTTCAACGTCCAACTCTCCGATTCTATTCCTCTGTTATACAGTGGATCTTACACAAAATTTTTACGTTTACCCACCCTTTACGGCGCCCCAGTGCATGGTGAGGTTGGCGAATTCTGTGACTGCCGACAGTTCGGTTCAGGTGAACGCTAGTGCAAGAAATGTAGGATATAGGTGTAAGAAAACTCAGTTACAACCTGCCTGTTATTTCAATTGCCCCCCCCCCCCCAGGATGAAATTCATTGAGAAGATGTAGGGATGTAAAAAGAGACCCCCCACCCCACCCCCACCCCCAACAAATCGCACCCTACATATTTTAATCATGGACTACATAATTAGGTTTCTGAGCTGCTATTTGGCCATTATAATATTTAGTTTTTGGAGTAAGAAGTGACCAAATTTGGACAAAAGGGGCGGCACTATCAGAGTGCAGGATTTCATGGGTGAGCTAATGCTTAATGTTAACCAACAGACCTGGCAAAATGGTGAACTTCATCAAAAACTGAGTAAAAAAAAAAACTAATTTTACAGTTTTGTTAGCACAACCTACTAACCACAACTACAGTGGAGTCATCTGTTAGGAAAAAATAAGAAGAATGAGACCAAAATGAGGCCTGGAAAGAGAACTATTGCCAGGATTTTTTGAAAAGACATTCATTGTGAGTCTAATACCTGTTACAGTTCTTCATGCATGTTGTTGTTTCTTTGCAAAATAGCCATTATGTAATTGTGAGTCTGAATTCTAAATTGCACAGTGTTTTTTTCCCACTCAGCAGCTCATTGTTATGGTTTAAAGGATGTGAATGCAGCATTAGTCTGATTGTTTCCTCTAGTGTGACGAGGCAGTTTCCACCAGACAAAAAGCCCATTCTGACTGTTCCCTTTGAGGCTCGAGGAAGACGCTTTCGCCTTTTTCCTCTCAATATGGAACGTCTTGTGACCACGCAGTATTGATCTGCTTAACAATCGCTGCTTCGATTACAGATACACGTGTTTGCATCTATTTGTCTCCAACGGAATCCAAACAGAACCAACTTCAGGTATGAAAAGTCCTAAAATGAACCCTAAGCAGAATCCCTGACCACTATAAATACATTGTTTAATAAATATCATCTTTAAAGGCCACATGTCCAGGCTTCTTTTATTTTTATTTTACCTTTATTTAACCCTCCGGTATCCCGTCCAGCAAGGCCCTTACTAAGCACCAAGTGTGCCTTTTTGGCACACTTGTGGAATAATGTCAAAAAATTTTTCAAACAGTTTGTTTTTAATTCTTTTACACTTTTTTTCTATTTCATCAACTTGAGCCATAAATAAAAATACCAAATACTCAATAATTGTCACATTTTTTAACCCTTTAAATGCCGTGTTTGTAATGTAAACAAACCATTTTCTTGGATGCAAAAAACACATTTTTTTTAAAAAAATATACTACATAAAAAGTGGATCACATATAATAATAATAATAATAATAATAATAATAATAATGGATTGGATTTATATAGCGCCTTTCTAGACACCCAAAGCGCTTCACATTATTGACCCATTATTCATTCGCTCTCACATTCACACTCTGGTGGTGGTAAACTACATTTGTAGCCACAACTGCCCTGGGACAGACTGACAGAAGCGTGGCTGCCATTTTGCGCCTACGGCCCCTCCGACCACCACCAAACATTCATACACCAGTGTGAGTGGCACTGGAGGCAAGGAGGGTGAAGGACACAACAGACTGACTAGGACAGAGCGGGATTCGAACCGCCAACCCTTCGGTTATTGGATGACCCGCTCTACCACCTGAGCCACAGCCGCCCCATATTACTTGATTTTTGCAGCCTGGCATATGTCAGTGATGAACTGCAACATCGGTTGATTTGCATTATTATTTTTGGCGCTAGGTCAAATGTTCAAAAATACTAGCATCTGTCACCAAGTGTGCCAAAAATGCACACCTATAAATCAAACTATTAAATTGTATATATTGATTTATTTTTCTGCTCTAATTTGATTTTATTTTTGTAAATCAAGGTCAGCCCTAATCATACATATCAAATGGAAGAAATAGTGCGTTTTAGGTACACTGGGAGACAGATGCTAGTCTTGTAATTTTCTTTTGTTTACAATGTGCAAACTTTAGTTGGTGGCCAGAATTTTAAAGATCATGCAAAAATGAACAAGTTTTGAATTCTAACCTTATTCAAATTGTGAAAAATAATAAGAGGTTTTTTAAAACGAAGTGCAAAGTGTGCCTAAAAGGCGCACCCGGATACCGGAGGGTTAACCAGGAAGTCCCATTGAGATTGGGAATCTCTTTTGTAAGGGAGACCTGGCTGAGGTAGCAGCCATACAAAGTCCGAACAACAGAAAACACACACACGATACACAATTAACAATAAAACACAATAACAACTATTCAACCATAATGGCATCAAGAAAAACAGTGACATTCCTCCTTCATTGCATTCTCCATGATACTTTAAAAATCATGAACAGAAATGAATGTACCGTACTTTCTGGGCTATAGAGCGCACCTGACTATAAGCCGCACCCACCAAATTTAAAAGAAAAAAATATTTGTACATATATAGTCCGCACTTAGCCGCAGGTGTCCACGTTGTAACATGAGATATTTACACAGAAAGATGGCAAACAGAAAGATTATTGAAATATTTATTTCCAGACCTACACTGCTTTTTTCCAAACAGTGCCTGTAACACGGCAGTAAAACGGCAGTAACACGGCTGGTTAAAAAACCCAGAAAAGTCATTGATCTCTGTTAGAAAAATTAGGCTATTCTATATTAGACTATATCCTGTAAATACCAGGTGTCCAGAGCACGAGTCATGGATGGGTTATGATGACATTTTGCAAGAATGCCCGGACATATCCACTCAGGATATGTCTACCAGTTCTTTGCTATCTGTTTGTTTTGTTCTAGTTTGGGACCGAAGCGTACTTGTTGTCCATCCAGTTTGGGTCCAGAGCGGGTTGCTGCCCTTGAGGAGATCAGGCCATGGGGCAAGTGGAGGAAGTGTACAAATGCGGTCACTGAACCCACGCATCACCGTGTTTTGAATACCTAAGCCAATGGTGAACCTGATCGACGTCATAGTGTTTGTACACTTGGTCCAATGATTGTAATACTCATGTTCTTTCATAAGATCTTACACTTCCTGTTGATAGTCAGTCAACTGCTGCATCTCACTGTATGTACTTGACTCCTTGTAAGTAAAATCTTCTGATTCCAGAATCCAGTGACTCCGTCTTTTGTCTCAGAGTATATCACAGAATTTTTCTATCAATCTCTATCTTCATCTTCCTCCTTTGCATTGAAACCACTGCAGTCGTCTTCTTCAGTGTCGGAGCTGAACATCCTCAGAAAGGCTCCGTCACACACCTTCTACGTCTCTCTTCTGTTGTCGCTTTCTATGTCACTTCCATGCATCAGCTCTATTTCCTGCTTGGACAGACACATCGATTGCTTTTAACTTAAAAGCTGCATCATATGCATTTCTTCGTGTGTTTTCTATGATGAGGGTTTGTGCAAAATGATTGTTAAAAGTTAAGCTTAAAACTTCTCCTCTTCCACCTGTCTGTCTCGCTTGTGCGCTTCCTGCTAGAGCGCCCCCTGGAGGCCGTTAGCCCGTAAAAATCTACACTTGAGCCGCATCGTTGTATAAGCCGCAGGGTTCAAAGTGTGAAAAAAAAGTAGCGGCTTATAATCCGGAAAGTACGGTATGTAGTTTTACAGTTTTTTGAAGATTATTCCACGACCATGGTGCATGGTAGGAAAATACTGTTTTTCCAAAGTCTGTCAGAACTCGGGGAAAGCAAAAGCAACCACTTGGAGGAACGTAAATGGAAACTACTACTACTACTACTACTAATACATCGGTTTTATATAGCGCTTTTCTAAGTACTCAAAGACGCTTTACAATAAACAACCAAGGGACAAACATACATCAAACGGGTAAACAGACATGAAGTTAATACTAAATGGTGATCGAAGAACAAAAACAGAGACAAATACAGTGATCCCTTGCCAATTCGCGCTTTAAGTTCCGCGGTTTTAGTTATTCGCAGATTTTTTTTGGAGTCTAATGTAAGTGTTATTTTAGAGAACTGATTCGTTTCTTGTGCGTATGAGAGGAAAAGAGAGCTGGGAGTAGATGTGCGTGTGTTCGTGTGTACGTATACGATGGATAAGCGTCACGAATGAAGAGAGGAGAGAGTACGTATCAGCTGTTTGTACGTATGCACGTGTGTGTTTTGTTTACTTATTCATAAAATATATTTATTTATATGTAATTTCTTTTATGTAATTTATACATGTAGTACGTATTATCATTTGTATACATGTACATTACATTTATGTATATATTTTTGTGCATGTACATGTACATATCCGACTGACATTTTCTTGTGTTATTAATCATTCTTTTCTTTCAGATGTTTTACAGTACGTACGTGTACATGTATCCGATCTATATATATGCATGTATACATGTACTAATCATTGTTTTCTTTTATAAATATCTCATTTATTTCATAATTATTACATGTGCAGTACTTATATACTATTTATAGATACATACATACACGTACCTAGGTCTAGGATAGGCTCGGGGGGCTCCGGCTCCAGTTCGCGGATTTTCGATTTTCGCGGGGGGCGCCGGTCCCCATTAACCGCGAAAAGTAAGGGATCACTGTACTGACAAAAAAAAAAAAAACACATAAAAGAAGGTAGATGAGAGTGGATAAGGTTGAACGGGCAGTTAGTTTTCGAATGATGATCTGAAGAGGTGGGATTTGAGTTGGCTTTTGAATGAGGTGAGTGTGTCGGAGTTCCGGATGTGAATGGGTAGGGAATTCCAGAGGGTGGGGGCGGCGATGGTGATACTACAACTAACAGAAAGAAGATTACTGAGGTATTTTGGGAGTCTACCCAGCAGAGCTTTCTAGATGAACATAAACCAATGTTTTTGTCTACGGACTTAGGCTTATTGATCACTCATACTAGTTTCCACTGTATTTTCGTTATTATTTGGAGCGTCCATACCAACAGTTTCTGCCTCCATGCCGTGTAGAAGGACACAATAATTATTTTCACTAAAAAATCATGGAAAGGAATGCTTCTCAGACCCAAAAAAAGGAGTTTCTTCGAGGTGCTCTTTGGAAAAAGGGATTCATAAAGTACATGACAAACAAGAAGAAAAACTCCAAGGCACTCTCTTTAAGTATTAACCCTTTCATGCACAGTGGTCACTACAGTGGACAGTTATTCTACTGCTGTTCTCTTGTATATTCATGGATTTCGTTATTTTAGTTTCATATCAGCCAACACAATACACTAAACACTGCAATTGATAACATTACTGTAACTTGGCTGTTCTTGATAAACCAAATCTAACATGTCTGAGTGTAAATCAATTCCTTGTTATCGTTATTAGACTTTAATGAACAACAAAAGGTTTTTATTTATTTATTTATTTTTTTGGCATATTATCTCCGTGAAGTGACTAGTATTGGAGTTCACTACAAACAAAAAGTTAAGGATAAGGATATTTCTTTTGTTTTTTGTCTTTTTTTTTTTTTTTTTGGTCATTTTTGCCATTTGTAAATAAAACTATGTCTGGTCATTAAAAAAAATGCATTTCAATTCAACTCACACACACAAAAAAGTAAAAAGTGTTGTGCAAAAATCCCAACTGAAACAAAAAATAGCTCCAAAAATTTTAAATATCCGTAACTTTTTGTTTGTAGTGTATGTTAAAATGTGAGAAAACATCAAATTAGCAACATTTAGTGTTTTGATTTCATAGTTTTCACACAGTATATCAGTAAATACACGTTTCGTTGCTTTAAAAATTAAACGCACATTTTTGCAACTCCATGAAAAATAGCTTCATAATTTTTTTTTTTTTTAAATCATCTCATTGTTTATTACATGCCTAAAGAGGAATAAAGAAAAAAAATCTTGATTAACGTTCTCATAATTTATGCATGAAAGGGTTAAAATGCCTTTATTCTCATGGCATGGTCATATATAGACCTAAAAAAACAACACTTCTATGTGTTTCAGCTTCAAGCCTTCATCAGGATTTTTTGTTTTTGTTTGACTTCCTGATGAAGGCTTGAAGACGAAATGTGTTGAAGTGTTTTTTTCAGGTCTATATATGATATGCCATGAGAATAAAGATATTTTAATGCATAAAGAGAGTGTGTGCCTTGGAATCATTTTCACTAATTTACTAATAATACAAACAATAGAGAACAACCTTAAATTATATACATTAATCTGTCTGCTAAATATGTCATCATATTGCACCAGTATGGCTATACACCTAAATAAGATATTAAATGTATGTTAGTTTAGCATTATGTAATGTAAAGCTAATAATAAGAATAAGAATAAAAAGAAGAATGGGTGAATAGTTCTATAAAGAAAAGTTAATAATTATACAGTAAAGTGCCATTGAATTCTCACAGTAATAACCTTTTTAATATATGTATTTGGGCAATTTTAATGATACGTTTTGGTTTCAATGTGATTTTAAAGGCATTGCATTGAAAGTAACTAATAAGTATGTATTATATATAGTAGCTACTATTTTGAAAACATCAACCTTTATTATAAGTCCATCAATATGATCTTAATTATATTTCAAGCTACTGTTGGCACATTATCATGGAGTTACTAAAATATTATTAGATAGTTTTACTTAATTTTTTTAACTTAACCCTTTCATGCACACTGGTCACTACAGTGGACAGCTACTCTACAGCTGTTCTCTTCTATATTCATGGATTTTGTTGTTCTTTTCGTTGTTGTTGTTGTTGTTGTTCTTTTTTTTTTACACATATCTTTATTAAAGTTTTAAGACACTACATATCTTTTCTGGCATGAATTGGTAACATTGTGCAGATCTCTCCTGAGCATAAACCCCCAGAATCACAAGCCCTCCCCATAGTTTTCATACAATTTATCAGTAAATACATATTTCTGTGTGTCAAAAATCAAAAATTAAACGTGTGGTGTCCAGCTGAGTGGATATTTTTGCAACTTCATGAAAAATAGGTTCATAAGAATTTTTTTTTTTTTTTCATTATTATTATTATTATTATTATTATTATTATTTATTTATTTTTTTTTAAATTTAAATTGTTATTGTTGTTTTTATTATTATTATTATTTATTTATCAAAAGAAAATTTTTAATCGCATTGGTTTTTTTTTTCATGCCTAAAGAGGAATAAAAACACTCAGGAAAAAATTTTGATTAAGGTTCTCATAATTCGTGCATGAAAGGGTTAAAATGTGTTTATTATCATCCCTTTAGTACCCAGTACAATCAAATAATTAGCAATAGTTAATTGTTTGATTATGAATGGGGATTTTTAAGTCATTGCCTGGTTATTATTTTGGTAATAGCAAAGATATTAGTTTATTGCTATTAATTGTTTTGTATTTCTATCATCTTTACTGATTAATTGATCAACTGATTGAGTTCTTCCTACATGCTGCAAATAAAAAAATCACTGACTAACAGATAATATACAGATGTCTGGTCATTATTGTGAAATCAAACTTGAAATATTACTGAAAGACTCTCTGATTTTGCAGAATTACCCTAAACTGACAAACATATATGTTATAACAAATAAAATATGCCTCACTCTATTGACTAATATATTTACTTATCTGAAATATGGTCGTATGGGGCAGAACTTTTCTTCTCTATGAGCTAAAGCACATGTTTTCTGGTTTTGTCTCTAAATGAAATAATACGAGACAAATGTCAAAGACAAAGACTGTGTCAAAGACAGACCCAGCGATTCTACAAAGAAGGACTCTACCCATGGAAACAGTGTTTAGACTCGAAAGGAGCTTAAGTAGAAAAATATTTGTTATTTTGATACATAAACTTTTAATAATGACACTTGTCTGGAAGTGTTTTGACTCTCCATCGTAGATCCAAGGCTTCGTTCTTCTTCAGCCTCAGCGTACCAACACGTCTGAAAGGCTTTAACAGTAGTGTTATTCTGTTGACACTTAATATAAAGGTTCTAATCAGACAACCTCCACCAGTGTGACTGTCACACATCATCTGACTGAGAGCGAGCACGCCGAAGCGCCTCAGAGTCTACCAATCAATTTGGAAACCTCAGTCTTTCACAGATGCCAGATGTAAGGTGTTGATTAAAGAGTAGGTGACGTCACCGAAACAGCTGGATCCTAAACAGCAGCAGCGACAACACCAAGTAGCAGCTTTAAACCACGCGTTCCTGTCTTCAAAACATATTATACAACATCATTCAATTCTGTGTGTTTTGTTTTTCTGGCAGCTACGTTCTAAATATCCAACTCTGTCGCAGTAAAACAAACATCTGCTCTCTTGTAATGTTGAAACCGTGGTTTTAACCAAATGCTTTTATTCATATATTGACTATTATTTCTATTAGTTCTAATTGTGCCTTAATAGAGTGCTGTCAAACGATTAAAATTTTTAATCAGATTAATCACAGGGTTGCTGTGGATTAATTCCGATGAATAACAATTAAATGTCATCATTTTTTATCTATATTAATCGCGTTTCATTTTGCATGAGCAAACAGACTCAAGAAAGAAGGGAATATACAGGAGGTCCCAAAAAATTTTACATCATTTCATCACATTATAATTTGTTTAAAATTTGTTTACTCTTTTTGCTCAAAAAAGTGTAATCATTTTTATTGTTCTGCTTTCAGGAACAAACATGCCATTTACTGCAACAGAAAAGATGTTCTGTGGATTGAAGTAGAACCAAACTCAGTCAAATGTGAATGCACAATGTGAATTTGTCAGAAAATTTCATGAACAAGCACCAACAGGAAAGCAGATTTGGACATGGCATAAGAAGTTTCAAGAGGAAGGCTGTTTGTGTTGGAAAACAGGACTCCACTACCGACGCACACATTGAACACTGGTAATAACTTTGAAACATTATAACATTACCATCTCCCAGAATATTTCATTTGAAATTTGTAGAATAAAACATTTTACGTCCAAAATTAATCCTCTTAAGTATCATTTCTCCTGACCATGTAGTCACTCTGATATGGACATCTCAAATGATGTCATTTTTTTGGGACACCCTGTATATGCACTGAATGTGTTTATTAAACACCTTCAACAGTTTCAACCAAACAACTTGAAACAACTGTTCCGTCTTGGGGTTTTTGTCCTCATATTTCCATCCAGACGGATGTGTCTTCCATCTTAATGGGCTGGTTCTGCTGCCTGTCACTACCGGATCAACTGACCATTTGTGCATGCACGACGCTGACTCTACTTAAACAAACTCCAAATTTGAGTACAGAAAACCCCAAGAAGGAACCGTTTTTTCAGGTTGTTTTGTCAAAACTGTTATCTATCGATCTATCTATCTATCTATCTATCTATCTATCTATCTATATATATATATATATATATATATATATATATATATATATATATATATATATATATATATATATGTAATAAAT
>NC_043961.1:16040776-16183276 GCF_902148855.1 Sphaeramia orbicularis | reverse complement strand
AGTGAGTATGAGCGGAACCACTGTCCTATGTTCATGATATGGAGAAGAAGATTTAACCCTTTAACCCCTGACGTGTCTGTGGTGAATGTTCTGAATATAGATTTATTTAAATATTCATTAAAATTCAACCGTTTGCTCAATAGGAAAAATTGACAAATGCGCTGATAGAATAGACCTGGTTCTGTCCATAGGCATCTGAGCATGCTCAGTTCAACCCCACCCCCTTTGACATGGGAGGTAAAACATAGAGCAGTGAGTGAAACCGACTCACTATAGAAATAGACAGTTTGGGCATTTTTTTTTTTTTTTTTACACTGTTTTGTTGTTTTTTTGTTTTGACTGTTTACAGTGGGGGTTTTTTTAACTTTGTTTTTACTGAGTTTTAACTGCTTTTTGGAGTTCAACCAGGTGTTAAAAAGCCGAAAAAGAGCCCAAAACGAAAACTGCTGGACCAAAATTCAAATCCTTGTTGCTTATTTAATTTTTTTTTTTTTTTTTTTTACAGTTCATTTTAGTCACTTTTTTGCATATTTTTTTCCCATGTTATTTATTATTTTGTAAATATTTTGTTAGTTTTCGTTGCTTATTTTGTTAATTATTCTACATTTTGTTTTAATTTGTATTATTTTTTTCTTCAATTTTGTTCAGTTTGTAGCTTATTTTGTTCATGTTGCTTATTATTTTGTTGGTTTATGATTCATTTTTGTTCTTTTTTGGCTGTTTTTGTTCATGTTGTTGCTTCTTCTTTTTTTTCTTTTTTTTTTTTTTGTTTTAGACCATGTAACTGCTTTTTGGAGTTGGACTGATTTATAAAGAAAGAGCCCAAAACAAAAACTACTGTGCTCAAATTCAAATCCTTGTTGCTTATTTTATTTTATTTTTTAAATTCATTTTAGTCAGTTTTTTTTGCATATTTTTTCCATGTTATATATTATTTTGTAAATATTTTGTTAGTTTTTGTTGCTTGTTTTGTTAATTATTCTACATTTTGTTTTAATTTTTTTTTTCTTCAATTTTGTTCAGTTTGTAGCTTATTTTGTTCATGTTGCTTATTATTTTATTGGTTTATTATGCATTTTTGTTCTTTTTTTGGCTGTTTTTGTTCATGTTGTTGCTTTTTTTTTGACTGTGTAACTGCTTTTTGGAGTTCAACCAGGTGTCAAAAAGTGACTGGACTGATTTAGAAAAAAAGAGCCCAAAACAAAAACAACTGGGCCAAAATTCAAATCCTTGTTGCTTATTTTAATTTTTTTTTTTAGTTCATTTTAGTCACTTTTTTTGCATATTTTTTTTCCCATGTTATTTATTATTTTGTAAATATTTTGTTTGTATTTGTTGCTTATTTTGTTAATTATTCTACATTTTGTTTTAATTTTACTATTTTTTTCTTCAATTTTGTTCAGTTTGTAGCTTATTTTGTTCATGTTGCTTATTATTTTATTGGTTTATTATGCATTTTTGTTCTTTTTTTGGCTGTTTTTGTTCATGTTGTTGCTTTTTTTTTAAGACCGTGTAACTACTTTTTGGAGTTCAACCAGGTGTCAAAAAACGACTGGACTGATTTAGAAAAAAAGAGCCCAAAACAAAAACTACTGGGCCAAAATTCAAAATTCAAATCCTTGTTGCTTATTTTACTCTTTTTTTTTTTTTTTTTTTTTTTTTTAACCTCATTTTCGTCACTTTTTTGCTTATTTTTTCATGTTATTTATAGTTTTGTAAATATTTCATTCCTTTTTTCTTCATTTAGTTGCTTATTTTGTTTATTTTTCTATATTTTGTTTAAATTTTACAACTCTTTCTTCAATTTTGCTCAGTTTGTGGCTTTTTTGTTCATTTTACTTATTAATTTGTTGGTTTATTATTCATTTTTGTACCTTTTTTTTTTTAGCTGTTTTGGTTCATTTTGTTGCTTTTTTGTTGCCCAAATTCAACTGCTTGTTGTTGTTCAGTGTGTTCCAGTTCACAGTTCATGTTCAACATCTTAAATCTCTTATTGATGTACATTCTGAGTACCTTATTTAGTTAAAACCTGTCAAATTTCAGTTCCTCTTTTTGTCTTTTTCTGTTATTCCACCCTGTTTTGACCCTAAAACACACAGTAAAAAAAAAAAAAAAAAACACTGAAGAAAAGGAACACAAGCACATACTCACAGCACCTTTTATGAACCTGAAACAGGCGACAACTCACAGAAGCATGTTTAAAGGGTTAAACAAATACACAAAATGCAGATTATCTTTCTTCTAGTTTTGGTGCAAAGAACAAGAAGAAGGTGGAGAATATGTTACAAGTGTCTGAAGCGTTTGCAGCCACAAATTCCAAGTGTTTTAGAAGTAAACAGCCTTTGGCATGGCCTCGGGACAAATCCCCCTCCCTGTGAATTTGTTTGCATTGTTGATATCCAAGACAAGTATCAGAAAAGAGGTTGAATTACAGGGGGTTTTGTTGAACGATGCAGCTGCGTCTCCTTGAAATGCTCATACTTGTAATTCACAACTGAAATTACAATCACGTTGCGTATGATACGGCTTTTCCGCATCATTTACATCGATGTGAAAACAAACACAATGTGAAAGATTTATGAGATACTGGGAAGTTGGTGTCAAAATCTGTGTTGAGTCTTGTGTTGATGTTAGCCGTTGCATTTTTTTAAGCTAATTATTACTTATTTATTACTCGCTGTTTTTAATCACCTTTTACATATTTCTTTTATAATGTTTTAAATGTGTTTCTTTTTGTTTCTTTTATTTCAATGTCCTGTGTGAAGCACCTTGAATTGCCTTGTTGCTGAAATGTGCTATACAAATAAACTTGCCTTGCCTTGCCTAATGGCAGCTAGCGTTAAGGTAAAAAGAAAAAAAGTTAGCTTGATTTATTATCCCTGTGGGGAAATCCAGTTGTTGCATTTTACCCATAATGACTGTTTTCTTAATGCGCTTTTATTCATCTAATACCTTGTTCTGTTTCAATAATTTTTTTTGTATTTTATCTTTAAATCATCAATTATTGTCCTATTTCATGTTAATTAT
This sequence comes from Sphaeramia orbicularis, assembly GCF_902148855.1. Taxonomy (NCBI): domain Eukaryota; kingdom Metazoa; phylum Chordata; class Actinopteri; order Kurtiformes; family Apogonidae; genus Sphaeramia; species Sphaeramia orbicularis. The sequence goes on along the minus strand of NC_043961.1, from coordinate 16,180,249 downwards.
ATGATGTCATTGTAATTGACTTTGACTTAATGTATTTCCATGCCTTTGTAAAGCACTCTGAATTGCCCTGTGTATGACCAGTGCGATACAATTAATCCTTAAAGACCCAAACATCCACTGGCGACCAAAACCATCTACTGATCTAAACTGTTTAACCCAGGGGTGTCCAAACTTTTTTTAAAGAGGGCCAGATCTGGTAATGTGGACATTGCCAGGGGCCAATAGTCCCTTAAGACATTTTTTAAACAGTAAAAATTACACATAAATGCGCTGTTCTACAACAATTTTATTTTCATTGTCACAATATCATTTTTTAAATGGCAATGTAACCAAATCTAAGCCACTCAGGTGTGAACAAATTAAAAAAAAACAAAAAAAAAACAAAACAATTCTGCCTTCCTTTCACATCTGGAGTCAGATAACATAGAACAAACTGTGTGGAGTATCTTAAACATCCAAGTTGATAAAAATCTTAACCCCACATTCATTTTAAACATGACTTATATGAGTAATCATTACTCATATTTTACTCAGTAATGCAAAGTCTGTTAACGTTTAAGATGAAAACATATGACTCTTACTCTTGTCTTTCACAAAATCCTTCAGAAAGTAATATTTGTGTCACATCTACAAGTACATAACACCAGCAGTTAGAGGCAACTAACCTGGCAACTTGGTAGCCTGCCTTGGTGGTGAATTCACTGAACTCCCAGGTTCACATGAAGAGTCACTGTTGTGAGTTTAAAGCAGCTTGAATTTGCTTCACTTTTTCGGAGCGCTCACTCCCTGCTAGCTTGTCATATGCGTTAGCATGTTTTGTCTGCTAGTGTCTCTTTACATTGAATTCCTTAAACAAGGCAACAGTCTCTTGACAAATTAGGCAAACACAATCGCCTCGATTTTCAGTGAAAAAAAATTGTACTTCCTATCTCTCCTGGAAGTGGCGGCCCTCACTGTCAACTTTCGTTTTTTTATTTACAGGCGCCATGGTTAGAAATTAGCGAAAAAGGTTCACGGCAAAGTCACAGAGCCAGATAGAGTTAAAGTGGTGCTGCCACCAAGAGGTGAAAGGAGAAACTGCATTTTGAACCTTTTATGATTCATGTACTCGGTTCAACAGTCCAAGCGGGCCATAAATAATACCATATAAAACGCAAGCTGTGGGCCGTAGAAAATCTGACTGCGGGCCGTGATTGGCCCCCGGGCCGGACTTTGGACATGCCTGGTTTAACCCTTTCATGCATACTGGTCACTACAGTGGACAGCTATTCTACAGCTGTTCTCTTGTATATTCATGGATTTTGTTGTTCTTTTCGGGGGGGTTTTGTTTTGTTTTGTTTTTTTACACATATCTTTATTAAAGTTTTAAGACACTACATATCTTTTCTAACATGAATTGGTAACATTATGTAGATCTCTCCTGAGCATAAACCCCCAGAATCATAAGCCCTCCCCATAGTTTTCACACAATTTATCAGTAAATACATGTTTCTGTGCATCAGAAATTAAACACATGGTGTCCAACTGAGTGGACATTTTTGCAACTTCATTAAAAATAGGTTCATAAGATTTTTTTTTTTTTTTTTTTTTTTTTCATTATTGTTTTTTGTTTGTTTTTTTTGGATTATTTTTATTTTATTTATTTATTTTTATTTATTTGTCAGAAGAAAATGTTCAATCACATTGTTTATTTCATGCCTAAAGAGGAATAAAAACACTCAGGAAAATTTTTTTTATTAAGGTTTTCATAATTCGTGCATGAAAGGGTTAATTCCTGTTGATCCACTAATCCTATCAATACATGTAAATAATTGGTGTAAAATGTAGTTGATCGTCGTTTCATGGTCATCAGATATGACCCATTTGGACATTCAGAGGCTTCGTAGTTGCCGTGAGGGGGGGGTTATATTGTCTCAAAAAAAATCCATAAACAGTTGCCATTTGTTGTAGAATTTGTTCAAGTTTCCCTGTTTTGAAAATCTAATATTCTCTGTTTTCCCTAAATAAATAAATGAATGAAAAAAAAGACTGTTCTAGGTAATTTGCAAATGCCCATGTTCCTGTGACTTTAATAAAAGAAGCCTCAAATCATCGCAACTTTCACCGCAATTTTTTGGAAAAGCTGCCGCAAAATCAGGCATTTTAGGTCGCAATAATAAAAAAAAAATCCTGCGAAATCCTAGAGGGACTGATTTTACCTCTAACTGCAATAAAAACCTGTGCTCCTTTGCTGCACTTTCGTATGTTTCAGTACAAATACACAGCAGCACTGATCACTTTAACATCACAGATAAATAATCCATTTTCCAACATCATATTTCAACAAAGAAGTAGTGGAGGACAAACACTTCTTTCTCAGGTGCTACTGGTGTTATAAAATCATCACTGGTGTCCTGGGGGCTGCTGTCAGAGAAGAGTCAGCAGATGAAGATGCACCGGCTCTGCTTTAAGATAAGTTCTGCAGACGTGGCTGACATTTACCACCGGAGCGGAGAGTCAGAGAAACCTACAAAAACACCCAGCCCTTCCATTTCATCCACAGTCAGGACATATCTGTTACAGCAGGGGTGTCAAACTCACTTTAGTTTAAGTTCCACATTCAGCCCAAAATGACGTCAAACGGGCCGGACCAGAGAAAAAAAAACAGTAGAAAAAAAGTAAAATTACAATGTGAAAGTGTTTACAACTACAATGTTAACTTAAAAATCTGAATAACATGAACAACCTGAAATGTCTTAAGAAAAATAAGAGCGATTTTAACAATATTACACCTAAGTTTATCATTTACACACGTCACTTACAACCTACATTATAATTACAAATACACAAAACATTTAATAACAGGCAGAATATTGATAAAACTGCACTTAATTTTTTAGACATTTCAGGTTGTTCATATTTGTTTAGGTTATTCACATTTTATTGTTAACAGATAGTTTGTTAATGTAAATATTTTAAACCAAGAAGAAAATTTGGAGTCATTATTATCCCACCCCCCAAAGGGAAGGCAAGGGGTATTGTTTTTGGTTTGGTTTGTTTGTTTGTTTGTTAACACTGTAGCAGCAAAACTATTGGTTGAATTCATGCCAAATTAGGTTTATAGATTGCCAGTGACCCAGAATACATCCTTTTACATTTGGGAAAAATTTGTCAAAGTTCAAATTTTTTGTGATTTTTTTAAATCTTTTTTTTTCTCCATTTATTTATAATGGGCAAAATTTCAAATGTCTGTAGCAGCAAAACTATTGGTTGAATTCATACCAAATTGGGTTTATAAATTGCCAGTGACCTTGAATAGATGTGGTTACATTTTGGGGAAAGTAGGTCAAAGTTTAAATTTTTTAATGAATTTTCTAAAAACATTTTTCTCCCATTTACTTAGAATGGGTGAAATTTCAGATGTTTATACAAACATCAATTTTGTTTCAATTTACTTCAAACTTGGCACATATATAGAGGCAACTAATATGCTGACATCAGCACATGCATAAACATGATGACATCAGCTGGATCGATGCCAAAATAAGATACAAAACATGCGAGGGGCGGGGTTTGTTGTGCCTGGAACCACTTGTTTTGTATTTTTTTATATTATGCCATGTCATCTATGTTTTGTTTTGTTTTGTTTTGTTTGTGTGTGTGTGTGTGTGTTGGGGGGGGGGGGGGGGGGTTTAAACATTATATGATTTTATTTAACATAATGCATAAACCCAGGCCACTCGTTTATAGGTTGTTATTATTTTACTGTAGATCATTTTGGTTTGTATGTGGAACGTGAACTAAAACAAGTTCAACATCACTGATTGTTTAAATCTTCAGTGTCATTTTTGCACTTTGCAAATTCATCCCGGGGCCCATATTGGACCCTTCTGGAACCATTTGGCCCACGGACCGCATGTTTGACACCCTTCCTACATCTCTGTAAGTAGCTCAGTCCTTAAGTCTGTCTGTTTCACACATCCACACATTATACTATAAAAATACTGAACCACTTGCTTTACAAATCTGACCATTTTACTTTTTTGTCCAACTTTAATTCTTTTCCTTTTGCCAAAATCACAACAGGATGCTGTTTTTACAGTAAACTGCCCTGGACTGGTTTCTGTTGGAACAGGGACCATCCATATTTTTGGTGAACAAGGGCATAAAATGAGGATAAAAATGAACCGGCACCATTAAAAAAAAAGTGCTTTGCTTTAAAAAACATTGCACCAACTGTCGATGAAAACCCTTCTGAAACAGAGCAGAGCAGCATGGATCCAGCTGAAGCTGCGATAAACAAAATAATAATTAAAAAAAAAAATAATAAAATAAATGCAACCGAATGAAAATCCTTTCCAATAAAATGTGGGCAAAGCCTTTGGGTGCGTTCATGTTTCCGCTCCTGCTTCATGTACTAATGTTGCACAGCATGTGATGGCAGACAGACAATATGGACCTGCCAGTAAAATAGTAGTATAATAACCTATAAATAATGACAAATACAAGTGTTTTTGTTTGTTTTAGAGCAAAATAACATCACATTATGAAAATATTTACATTCACATTATATTGTAAAGGGACAGTTTGTTAGAATCTGTTACAATAGACATTGACTGAGGTGGTGTAGTGGTTAGCACTTCCACCTCACAACTTCAAGGTTCTTGGGTTTTATTCTCAGTCGGACTGGAGTTGAGGTCATCAGAGGCTTTACATGTCTGGCTAAGATTGTTTCCCCTTCAGAATATACATACTTTATATTTAACCCATAAAGACCCAGTGCTACTTTTGTGGCAGTTCCCAAATTAATTTTTCTCTCTATTTTAATCTTTCTTAGGTGATTTATCACCATTTATTATTATGTTATCCTCTGTACTTTCTGTTTAAAATCATATATTTTCCTATATTTAATTCACTGATCCTTTAGATGTTCATAAAAGCTCAGAGTAAATACAAAGATTATTACACTGAACAAAACTATAAATGCCCCACTTTGGTTTTTGCTCCCATTTTTCATGAGCTGAACTCAAAGATCTAAAACTTTTTCTATGTACACAAAAGGCCTAGTTCTCTCAAATATTGTTCATAAATTTGTCTAAATCTGTGTTAGTGAGCACTTCTCCTTTGTCCTTTGCTGAGATAATCCATCCACCTCACAGGTGTGGCATATCAAGATGCTGATTAGACAGCAGGATTATTGCACAGGTGTGACTTAGGCTGGCCACAATAAAAGGCCACTCTAAAATGTGCACTTTTACTGTATTGGGTGGTCCAGGGGGGTCCGAAAACCAGTCAGTATTTGGTGTGACCACCATTTTCCTCGCACAGTCTTCTTCATGAATTCTCTGAAACACCTTTGGAGATGGTTTATGGCAGAGAAATGAACATTCAATTCACAGGCAAAAGCTCTGGTGGAGATTCCTGAAGTCAGCATGCCGATTGCATATTCCCTCAAAACTTGTGACATCTGTGGTATTGTGCTGTGTGATAAAACTGCACATTTTGGAGTGGCCTTTTATTGTGGCCAGCCTAAGTCACACCTGTGCAAAAATCATGCTGTCTAATCAGCATCTTGATATGCCACACCTGTGAGGTGGATGGATTATCTCAGCAAAGGAGAAGTGTTCACTAACACAAATTTAGACAGATTTGTGAACAATATTTGAGAGAAATAAACCTTGTGTGTACACAGAAAAAGTTTTAGATCTTTGAGTTCAGCTCATGAAAAATGGGAGCAAAAACAAAAGTGGTGCGTTTATATTTTTGTTCAGTGTACATACTTTATATTTAACCCATAAAGACCCAGTGCTACTTTTGTGGCAGTTCCCAAATTAATTTTTCTTTCTATTTTAATCTTTCTTAGGTGATTTACCACCATTTATTATTATGTTATCCTCTGTACTTTCTGTTTAAAATCATGTATTTTCCTCTATTTAATTCACTGATCCTGTAGATGTTCATAAAAACTCAGAGTAAATATAAAGATTATATGAAAACTGAAGACAAAAAGTGACTTTTTGAACAAAATCTACCAATAACTGAACATAAACCCAGTGTGTCCAAGTTATTATTGTTAACAAAAATTAATGAAATGACAAAAATTAGAACTGAAAAAACATTTTTGTTAACTGAAATAAATAAAAACTATAATTAAAGGAAAAAACAATAACTGAAACTGTATTGTTTGTTCACAAAACTAAAATGTATGAGCTAAAATTTGCTTAGAGGTCTTATTTCTGTCTTTGTGCATAAAAGAAATCAATATAAGTGAATCCCCAAAGGAACTTTACAAATTTACAGGATTTCAGTTCTGTTCAACATGTTGATGGTCATATGAACTATGTTTTCAGCTCAAAAATGTCCAGTTTCATCACAATTAATGCTATATTTTCATGTCACAAATGGCCAAGTTATATTTTAACTGAATTTACCTGAAAAACAAATATTCTATTTTTTTTAGATTCCCCAATTTTTCTTACCAGATTCTATCCTACATATCACATGTTTTATTTTTACAGGTTCAATCTGGAGTATGGTGCTGATCCATCCTGCTTATGTTACGTGAATACATACATTAAGAATGTCACACGTCACTTTTTAAATCAACAGTTTTCTAATAATAAGCATTTTTATAAAGAAATAACAATTCTATATTGTTACTTCCTCTTTAGTATGATGATAAACTACACAATAAATAATTCTGATCCTAGTTTTTGCACAGGGATCATTAGTGTAAACAGTGACATGGCTGCCGAGCATCAGTATGATGGGATCTGTAACAACCATGTCACATCCGTCCACTGCCACATTTTGTGTTTTTGTGTCAGCTGTTATTGTTTTAGATCCACAATACTAACATTTATGAAGAAGAGGAGAATTAGGAATAGTAAGTCTATAAGTTTATTACTAATAAAGTACTGGTACTGACCAGAGCATCATGGGTAACATCACATTCATCCAACCCCATGGGCTTTACTGGTGAATTAATGTTGTAGCAGATGACTGTGTTTCCATGGTAACTACGGAGCCTCTGAACGTCCAGTTGGGTCATATTTGATGACAATGAAAAGATGATAAACTGTATTTTACACCAATGAAAATATTTACATTCACATTATGTTGTCAAAGGATAGTTTGTTAATGTATATATTTTCATAATTTAATGCTGTTTCTTGCTCTAAAACAGAAAAATTTCGAATTGACATTATTTATAGTCATAATATATATATATATATATATAATTGTCCGACAGCAGACAATATTAACCTGTCATGGAACCCCATACTTGAAAAGAGACACTTGAGAGGAAGAAAATGAAGAGAATGAGGATTATTACTGTATTAGCGTCTTCTGTGCCTTGCACCGGTAATTGTGTGTTTCTGAAAATGAATGGAAGTCGTCCATGAGCTAAATGTATTATTAAAAAACAGACAGAAGAAAGGAACATTTGAAATCAATAGTGACACACTCCCACTAATACGAGGCAGAAAGCAATCTGCAGCCCCGCTGTTAAGCAGAGGCGGCTTTTCTGTGTGGGGTCACACATGAGGGGTTTTAATAGGTCCAGTAGTAATCAGATTACCTTTCATTCATCATGCCTTCCACCACCCAGCCTTACAAAGCTACTGCTGCTGTGATACGGACACAGATGTACTCATTTACCTCCGACGACTAATGCAAACAATAGCAGCTTGTTAGTGCTTAAAGACGATTGTAGTAATGGTAAATGGGATGTTCTGGTACCGATCAGCAGTAAATAATACACACATCACACACACACAGGCTTCATGATTTTAACCCACAAAGACCCAAACAACCACCACAGACCTCAAGCATCTACTGATATAAACGGTTTAATAAGAGTTGATCGACTATTCCTATTAATATATGTAAATAATAGGTGTAAAATGGAGTTTATCATATTTTCATGGTCATACAATTAAAATAAAATAAAATAAAATAAAATAAAATAAAATAAAATAAAATAAAATAAAATAAAACAAAACAAAACAAAACAAAATAAAATAAAATAAAATAAAATGAAATTGAGCATCAACATGAAAAACTACACTACAAACAAAAACTTAAGGATATTTTTAATTTTTGGGCTTTTTTTTTTTTTTCAGTTGGAATTCTTGCACGGCGCTTTTTACTTTTTTGTGTGTGAACTGAATTGAAACACTTTTTTTTTTTTTTTTTTTTTAATGACCATACATAGTTTTATTTACAAATGGCAAAACTGACTAAAAAAATATAAAATCCTTAATTTTTTGTTTGTAATGTAAATTTGCACACATCATTTATCAAGTGGGCTCATTTTTTAGCTAAAGATCTCTATTTTATGGAACTGTTATCCTTTTTTAAAAGTTGCAACCGATTTTATTGATTGTACTGTTTACACCATAGCCATAGTTCAAGTTTGATGCTAAAAATTATATCATATATTAAATCTGTTGATTATACAGAGGATTGTTAAGTTTCAAGTATTAGATTTTCATTATTTTGTGAATATTATTGTTGATATTTATGACTTTGAACATTTGTGAGTTGTTTAAAAGTCCCTGTCCACATGTTACCACAAAAATACCACCTTTTTTTATTAAGTTATTTATAATTCAGATATTTGAGTGAAATTTTCAGAAAGTAATGATCTTTAGATACATATTGGGTGATGCATACAACGGTAAAGAGTTGTCCGTGCGTTACTATGGCAACCTGTCCACGTGTTACCACATTCTCATGGCAATAAAACAGAGACTTTTCAATATTTTAGTCCAAAATGTATTTTCTGCATAGCTGAAGAAGAGGGGAAAGGAGAGGAAAGGAGGGAATGAGAAATTATGTGTAGTCTTTTCCTTTCTTCTGTTATTTCTGTGTACTATACTACCTTTTTTTTTTTTTTTTTTTCACTTTTACGATTTGAGTTCCTTTATCATTATTTATGGTTTCTGTTTTTGATTTTCTTTTATGTTTTTCCTTATTTATTTATTTATTTTATATTTATTTATTTATTTATTTTTTGGCCTGTGGGTTGGGTGGGTGGGAAGGGATGGGTGTTGACAGTCAGATATGTCATTCTTGATTGTGCATTGACTGTTACGAATTGATATAATGTCTGTTGTGTTCATTGAAAATGTTCAATAAATATAGTTGGAAAAAAAAAAAAAAAAAAAAGAAATAGCGATAAAACCCTGAATTAAAATATCAGTTATATTAATGACGATCTTTTATTTATTTAGTTTTTTTTTTTTCATTCAATTTCTTTATTAAACTTTTCATACATAATTTAAGAAAGAACACAAAATCACAGACAAAAGCTTACGACAAGAATGTTCAAGGATCAATAACACCGTCAAGCTATTAAAATAAAGTAGAAAAAAACATACACAAAAAATAAAAAAGACATATAAAACAACACTAAACATGATATATGTATGACAAGCTGCTAGTGAAGTGGTATTGGGTTGTTAACACAAGATTGGAAGAAAAAAATAAAAGTAAAAAAAAAAAAAAAAAAAAAAATCAGAGTTTACAGGGAAGACCAGCTTCCGAACATATTCAAAAAAAATAAGTGAGGATCATTTAACTACACATTCAAACACTGGTTATTATCTGTTTATTGAAGACACTAAAATGAAAACTGTACGTCATTAATTGCTAAATGTTATTAATTGTGTTAGTGGATGTGTTTTCATTCCATTCATGAATGCGTTTCATGCATAGACCAGTCAATTAATATATAAAGACAGGTGATATAAGGTATCACATTGATCCTTACATATTCCACAAATTGGATGAATTAACCTTAATTAACCTTGCTCTATAATACGCAGCAGACTCTGAAGCAGCGAGGCAGACACCACTCCTGTCTCTGCTGCAAAAACTGCGACGAATCCACTTTGAAATGAGATTACTGATTAGTTCAGCTCCGAGAGATCTAAATGTAAAATTATTGGGCCCACTGATTTATGAAGAGGACTATAAGGTCAGTTAATATATGTCATATTGGCTGCAGGACAAGTCAATTAAGAAGCAGCCTTTAATTATTTCTTTTAACATAAATCTGGTCTTAACCCACCAGCGTAGTTTAACTAATAGCTATTTGAGAGGCTTAAGCTCTATTAAGAAAGCAGTTCCTAATGTTTTTCTACAGATTAATACCAGCACTGTAGGGTCAGTTTGATGCATCTGTCGAATATGGAAGTGGATGTTCTTCATAAAGCTTTAAGCAGACATTTACAGTCACGGTGTCAAAATTCATTAGAGTGAAACACGACCTGGGAATAAGTCCAAGATATGGACAAAAGTATGTGGACATGTTGAATTCAGGTGTTTCTGTTCTAACAAGGTTTTGGGATACAAAACAATAACAAGATAAGATAAGATAAGATAAGATAAGATAAGATAAGATAAGATAAGATAAGATAAGATGTACTTTATTGATCCCCCAGAGAGGGATATTCAAATGTACAGCTGGAAAAGACAATAAATAACAAATACAACAGAAAAATTAAAAAAGTTGAAAAATTTCTTCAGGTGACTGAAAATGACCAAAAAAAAGTTATAATAATAATAATAATAATAATAATAATAATAATAATAATAATAATAATAATAATAATAATAATGAATAAAGTAACATGTGCAGTAGGTGACTTTGATAATGACAAATGTCATAATATAGTTTTTTATTGGGATAAATATCATCGCATTGGTTAGTTTGGTTTAAATTGTTATCTTTGCTTCCAAAATGCCTCAGACATGGTTTGGACTTAATTTCTCTCAACATTGATTTTTCTTTTTTTTTTTTTTTTATTCATGACTGTGATTTTAAATGTTCTACCTCTAAATTTCTAAAATATTTTTCGTCCTCTGACTATGAATAATAATTTTCGACCACAACTAACCATCTACTTTCTTCACATCTCACTGAGGAAGAAAAATCTAATATTAAACTTTAAGGAAATATTAATGTTTATGTTAAATCATCATGAACAGAACATCTTACAGTTGTAGACATGATGTGTCCCAATACTTTTGACCATATAGTTTATAATTCACAAACTAAATAAATAAATAAATAAATAAATAATATTAATGTTTATTTCTCATTAAAATGTGCACATTTTTGTACTATTTTAATATTTTACCTTGTCATATATCTCTAATTTGCCCATATTTTGACTGCACACTTTTATTTTGTTATTTTTCTATTCTATTCTATTCTATTCTATTCTATTCTATTCTATTCTATTCTATTCTATTCTAGTCTAGTCTAGTCTATTCTACTCGATGTTTATATGTTAAATCATCATGAACAGAACATCTTACAGCTGTAGACATGTGTCCCAATATTTTTGACCATATAGTTTGTAATTAACAAACTAACTAACTAACTAACTAACTAACTAACTAACTAACTAACTAACTAACTAACTAACTAAACTAATTAAATAAATAAATAAACAAACAAACAAACAAATAAATGAATAAATACATACATACATAAAAAACATACATAATATTAATGTTTATTTCTCATTAAAATGTGCACATTTTTGTACTATTTTAATATTTTACCTTCTCGTATATCTCTAATTTGCACATATTTGACGGCACACTTTTATTTATTTGCTTTTCTATTCTATTCTATTCTATTCTATTCTATTCTATTCTATTCTATTCTATTCTATTCTATTCTATGTTTATATGTTAAATCATCATGAACAGGACATCTTACAGCTGTAGACATGTGTCCTAATACTTTTGTCCATATAGTTTATAAACATCAACATTTCCTTAAAGTTTAATGGGAGAATTTTTTTTTTCTCAAGTGAAATGGGAGTGAAATTAGTATTCACAGTCAGAGCATGAAAAATATTTTAAAGGTAGAATATTTAACATCATCATCACTGTTATGGATAAAAATATAGAAATATATCTATACATGACATTTATCATTATTGTTTTGCATCCCAGACCCTTGTTTAGTCCATATAGTGTGAGTTTAAACAGTTTTTCAGAGGCTGTAAAATCTTCCACTACAGTAAATTTCATCTGTGTCTGTATTTGTTTTATTTATAATGTCAAAAAAAATGCTGTCCCAATATTCCAGGTGTTACTGTGGAAATAAATAAATAAATAAATAAATGGAAGGCATGAGCAGTGAGCGTTTGTTTCCCTGTGTTGCCTTTGGGGTGTTTACGCCTTGCTCAGGTTCAGGAGCTGAGAAAAGCCCGGACGGCGTTAATGCCTTCGCCCTGTGGACACGACCCAGGCGCTGAGGATTACAACGCATTTTAAAAGAACCCTGTCAAAACATACTTGTACGTGTTCACCACGGAGGGAAGTCTAACAAACGGAGTCAAAGGTTGGTGTTCATGAGGATCTGCTCCAACGGAAGCAGAACCCGACGGAGGAGGGAGGAGGAAAACGGACCGTGGGCGGGGTTTAAGACCCGGAGGTCCGACAAAGTGAGTAACCAATGATGTAGTCAGTTTGAACAAGAACGAACAGAAGAAATAAAGCCCTGAAAACTAAGAGATAAAACAGTTCCTGCCTGCTGGGTCAGTGGAGCTTTTGGTAATTGGATTTTCTTTTCTGAACAAACGAAAAACTAGTGGTTAATTGATTTTCATTTTAAAATAGATGAATTAAAATTGTATTTTAAGGTGTTTTTTCTTTTTCAGTGTCAACACAGATAAACCAAATTTAAAGAAAAAAAAAACAGATTGATTTTTGTTTTCTCTTTCTAATGACAAAAAGGAAAGTTTGTAGACATTTGTGGAGGGAGCATGTCTACGATGTCCAGATTTCATGAGAACTGGAAGATTCGTACAAACCTACCGTATGTAAGAATCTTTGTGACTTAGGCATTAGCGCTCTTTCCTTGAAAATGACAACATCTGGTCTCAGACAATGAAAAAACACTCATTTTTGGTCTGTTTTTCCATTTCTGTCAGGCAGTAACTGTCTTTTTTGTCATTAGAAAGAGAAAATGAAAATCAATCCGTTTTATAAATTTGGTTTATCTGTTTTGACACTGAAAAAGAAAAATGCCTTGAAATTCAATTTCAACTCCTCCATTTTAAAATGAAAATCACTTAACCACTAGTTTTTCTTTGGTTTCTGAAAAGAAAATTCAATTACCAAAAGATACACTGACCCCTCCGATGAGTTGTTCTTCCTTAACCCATAAAGACCCAAACATCCTCTGGTGACCAAAACCATCCACTGATGAAACTGTTTAATACCTGTTGATCCACTAATGACGCGTTTCTACTACGTGGAACCAGCTCGACTCAGCTCGGCTCAGCTCGGCTTGACTTGGTATTCCTGGAGAGCGTTTCCGTTACAAGATACTACCGACTTTACAGTACCTGGATGCGGCGCGTCTGCTCAGAGAGTTGCTGATAAACTCGCTCGTTGCGTGTTGTCTCGTCTGAATTTTTACGTCAGCCACCAAAGACTGAATCTCCTCCACCGACCGTGGTGTAGTTTTGGGCTGTTATCATGTGGATTAATGTACCGCTATATTTACTGTCAACTTCTGCATCTGTTTTTTTGTAAAACGGCGGGTCACAGAGAAAACTGTCTGACCAATCAGTGGTCTGCAGTGTTTACATGTCACGTTTTAGTATCTGGTCCCCAGTCCTGGAACCTCAGCGGACATGATACCAAAAAAGTAGCACCAGGTACCAGATTCCAGGTCCTTTTTCGTAATGGAAATGCAAAAAAGGCCGAGTCGAGTCGAGTCGAGCCGATACCACATAGTGGAAACGACACATAATCCTGTCAATACATGTAAATAACTGGTGTAAAATGCAGTTTGTCATGTTTTCATGGTCATCAGATATGACCCATTTGGACGTTCAGAGGCTCCATAGTTACCATGGAAACACCTTCATCTCCTACAACATTGATTCACCAGTAAAACCCATGGAGTTGGATCAATGACAGTGGATGGACACACTGGGTTTATGTTCAGTTAATGAGAGATTTTGCTGAAAAAGTCACTTTTTCTTCAGTTTTCTCTATTTTTGATACAATACTCCTCAACTTTACTCTCAGCTTTTAAAAACATCTGCATGATTCGTAAATTAAATGTAGAAAAATACCTGATTTTTAGAGAAAAAAACACTAAATACAAAAGATAATATTACAATAAATGGCGATAAATCACTTCACCCTACAACGCCAAATGTATCATTTTTGATACATGAGTTTTGAAGCCCTCTACATGATCAGTGTGATATTTTTTCTTGAAAAACCTGATGTATACAATTAGATACATGCAATAGATGGATAATCCACCAAGGAGAGGAATTCATTCACCAGAGGCCTTTCCAGTGACACTACAAGACTGTCATTAATGAAGAAGGAGGCAGAAGTTTGGCAAATTTGAAAAGGAATTACAGATTTGTTAGACATGTTTGTGTTATATTATGCTTTTGTTTGTTCAAAAATAATATTTGACCACTAAGACCCAATGTATTAAATATGATACAAAACTGAAACTCATACATGGAAATTGATATTTTAAACTTTTTTACTTTTTTTTTTTTTTTTTTGGTTGGTCAGAAGGACCAATAAAGGCTCCTGTTTCAAACAACTGGAATTTTCTGTCAATGATTTAATGGTTCAGGTTTTACAGGGTTAAAAACATCACATGATTGGTAAATTAAATATAGGAAAATACATGATTTTCACTGAAAAAAATGCAAAATAAAGACGATACTATTACAATAAATGGTGATAAATCACTTCAGGAAGGTTAAATATAGAGAAAAATGTATTTAGGAGCTGACACAAAAGTAGCTCTGGGTCTTTATGGGTTAATATTCACTGATTTGAACACTTCATTATTCCTCTTCAGTTTGACTCAGAAACATGGCCGTGACAACTTCTTCCACTTAATACATCTCCGTCTGGTGTCCAGTATTTCAGCTGGGAGTTATTCACCAACAGCCAAAGTGGGAAAGAAGTGCAGGATTAGACTCCTCATAACATGTAAATCCACCGCTTTGATTTATGTTCTTGTTTGTCGCTGCTTCTTACTGGAAAAACAACACGCTGTCTCTCCACCAGAATAATTGAGCATGTGAGTGCAGTTCATAGATGGGATGACAAATTTGCTGTCTGCAGTCATTTTTACTCTGCAAATCACTGTCCTTCTAAATTATATTTTCTGGGCTGCGTATAAGTCGACCGACACCAGTGGGTTTGAGTTTGAGTGGAAGGACATTAGATCCAAGATGTCTGGAGATGTGAATTTAAGATGCTTTTTTAGAGCTTTATGGTGTGTGTTGAATGCAATCTGGTCTCTGCCGTTAAAATAGCTGATTTATTTTTATTGCTTGTCATATTTTACAAATTGCTACCTTTCAGTAGCCTTCTAAAGAACGCTGCCTCGTGTGGTTATCTCTGAACCGTCACTCACAGGTGATTAATGTTGTCGCTAGGCTAATTGACTTCCCTGTTGTCGGTCAGTTTTATCTGAGGTTGCTGTTACTCATCAAAGATCACTGATGAAAGCTTGGAGCCGCGATGTCTTCCACCTCCCCTGCATCTTTGGTTTAATTAATTTTGGCTGTACATTAGTGCGAAAATATTTGCCAACGTGCATGGAAGGTACAGTAATAAGCGGTGACCGGGGAGACAGTCTTAACTTTATCCAAACATGGCGTGAACTGATGAATAAACAGGTCTGAACAGATACATATGCTGTCTGCAGATTAACTCTTTAAAACCTGATGTGTCAGCTCTGACACACCCTGTGCATGTGCAGTTTGGATGGCTGGTTGTGCAACTGGAAAAACTGCAACGGTTTCTGAAACCTGAGATGTTGGGTTTTATAGGTTTCATTGGGTTAGAGTTTCATTTCACTCATGTCTGTACTAGAAGATGGAGAAGAAGCTGTTTTAGCAAGATTATTACTTGCAGTAAATTGTAAATGAATGCTAGATTTAGAAAGATCTGGAAAAATGGGAAAATGGACTCACTCACAGCATATTTTCTATCCTTTTTTTTTTTTTGTCAAAATGAGATAAAAAGTCCAGGCAGATCATTTTAGGCTTGGGGTTTAAAGGGTTAAACCGCTATTGACCATACAGGGTGGGGAAGCAAAATTTACAATAAACATTTAGTTGTTTTTTCTCAGCAGGCACTACGTCAATTGTTTTGAAACCAAACATATATTGATGTCATAATCATACCTAACACTATTATCCATACCTTTTCACAAACTTTTGCCCATATGAGTAATCAGGAAAGCAAACGTCAAAGAGTGTGTGATTTGCTGAATGCACTCGTCACACCAAAGGAGATTTCAAAAATAGTTGGAGTGTCCATAAAGACTGTTTATAATGGAAAGAAGAGAATGACTATGAGCAAAACTATTACCAGAAAGTCTGGAAGATACTATTAAAGAAGAATGGGAGAAGTTGTCACCCCAATATTTGAGGAACACTTGCGCAAGTTTCAGGAAGCGTGTGAAGGCAGTTATTGAGAAAGGAGGACACACAGAATAAAAACATTTTCTATTATGTAAATTTTCTTGTGGCAAATAAATTCTCATGACTTTCAATAAACTAATTGGTCATACACTGTCTTTCAATCCCTGCCTCAAAATATTGTAAATTTTGCTTCCCCACCCTGTATAAACATATTAAGATTTAAAGTAGCACGATTTGGTTTGATATAAGTAAACATTAACTAAAAGTATTTTAATACGAACACTTGTAATATCAATAAATATAAAAAAATAAATAGGACCAATGTCCTTGTATCTGTACGGTCTTAATCCAGGAGATCAATAGAAGTGGGTGGTACTCAACTAATTCAATCAAAGTCCATTTATGACTTCTATCAGTGATCAGTAGGAACTATATTGATATCTCTAACCATTAACATGTTATAAACCATCAAAAGATGGACCGTTGTAAGTAAAGGCACATTTTTAATATTTCAAAAAATTCGCAGAAAATGCATAAATCAAAACTTCACAAAACTGCGAACAAACTTTGTAGAAATTATCCCAATGAAGATACATATAAAATTTGAAATGAATCCGACTAATAGTTTTGTTAGAGAAGATGTTCGAAGAAATTGCTAATGAAGACAGCGACGAAGACAACGACCAAAACAATGCCGAAGACAATGATGAAGACAATGACCATGACAACGATGAAGACGACCAAGACAAAGACAACGCCGAAGACAACGACCAAGACGCTAATTTATTTTCATAGATTGTCATATTTTACAAAATTGCTACCTTTCAGTAGCCTTCTAAAGAACGCTGCCTCGTGTGGTTATCTCTGAACCGTCACTCACAGGTGACTAATGTTGTCGCTAGGCTAATTGACTTCCCTGTTGTCGGTCAGTTTTATCTCAGGTTGCTGTTGCTCATCACAGATCACTGATGAAAGCTTGGAGCTGCGATGTCTTCCACCTCCCCTGCACCTTTAGTTTAATTATTTTTGGCTGTACATTAGTGCGAACATACTTGTCGACGTGCATAGGAGGTACAGTAATAAGCGGCGAACGGGGACACAGTCTTAACTTTATCCAAACATGGCTTGAACTGACGAACAAACAACTTTGATTTGAGTCTTGTCATCACAATCTGGCCACTACAAAATGGCAAAAAAGCTTTTGAGTCGCCCCGCCACTTACTTTCATCTGAAGGCGCGATAGAAGGTTAGATAAAAGCACCCAGGCCTCTCCAAAATATGAGCCTGCACAACAAAGTGGACAAGAGACATCTAAGGTACTGAATTCATTCCAAACAAAGTCTTTTTGGCATTATTTTGGCAGAGATCAAAGCTACTGTTGTGATTTCTGAAGTGGTTATGTTTACTCCGGTAAGGCCACTGGCTGTCCCCCGTCCACATCCATAGACGTGGCCCCACTCGTGCTGAGAGCATGGGAGCACTGGTAAAATCCAAAGCCCCCCCACCAAATCCATCTACTCCCAACCGTCAATAGAAAGAGCAAAAGAAGCATTGTTGTGGAAGAGGCTGGAGAAGAGTGTAATTTACTATATAAAAACAGCCGCTGCCTTCAGATGCAGGAGGGGGGCGACATGGGGGGGCTGGACCAAAGGCATGGTTCTATGACACATGCAGGTGTGGACGCGTTCACTCTGGGTCTAAAAAGAAGAACCAAAGCACATTTGACAAAAACAGCCCCGCTAGAGATAGAAGCCGAATGTTCTTACTGATAACCAGCCTCTGTTGGATTAAACAGCACTAGAGTCAGTTTCCAGCTAGGCAGAAGTGTAGTCAGGGAAAAATGGTTCTTCAAAATATAAAAAAAATGGAAGCAAATTGTGTAGGAATATAAATGATAGTTATGTACAGGGTGGGGAAGCAAAATTTACAATATTTTGAGGCAGGGATTGAAAGACAGTGTATGACCAATTAGTTTATTGAAAGTCATGAGAATTTATTTGCCACAAGAAAATTTACATAATAGAAAATGTTTTTATTCTATGTGTCCTCCTTCTTTCTCAATAACTGCCTTCACACGCTTCCTGAAACTTGCGCAAGTGTTCCTCAAATATTCGGGTGACAACTTCTCCCATTCTTCTTTAATAGTATCTTCCAGACTTTCTCGTAATAGTTTTGCTCATAGTCATTCTCTTCTTTCCATTATAAACAATCTTTATGGACACTCCAACTATTTTTGAAATCTCCTTTGGTGTGACGAGTGCATTCAGCAAATCACACACTCTTTGACGTTTGCTTTCCTGATTACTCATATGGGCAAAAGTTTGTGAAAAGGTATGGATAATAGTGTTAGGTATGATTATGACATCAATATATGTTTGGTTTCAAAACAATTGACGTAGTGCCTGCTGAGAAAAAACAACTAAATGTTCATTGTAAATTTTGCTTCCCCACCCTGTAAGACAGACTTTAACCCATCAAGACCCAAACAACCACTGTACACCAAAACCATCTACTGATCTAAACTAATCCTATCAATACTAGAGCTGCAACCGATTAATCGACTAGGTGCTTGAAGTCAATGCAAGAAGTCCCGATTCGATTAATCGACACGAATTGATTGAAGGGAGATATTCTATTGCAGTTTTCCTGAATTGAAGCACCTTTGTGTGTCACAATAAGTGTCCGTGTGAAACACAACCATGGAACCTACAGGGGTTGGACAAAATAATGGAAACACCTTCACCTCAAGATGATAATGCCCCAATCCATACAGCTAGAATTGTTAAAGAATGGCATGAGGAACTTTCTAATGAAGCTGAGCATCTCGTATGGCCGGCACAGTCCCCAGACCTCAACATTATTGAGCATTTATGGTCAGTTTTAGAGATTCAAGTAAGACGTCGATTTCCACCGCCATCGTCTCTAAAAGAGTTGGAGGGTATTCTAACTGAAGAATGGCTTAAAATTCCTTTGGAAACAATTCACAAGTTGTATGAATCAATACCTCGGAGAATTGAGGATGTAATTGCCGCAAAAGGCGGACCTACACCATATTAAATTATATTTTGTTGATTTTTTAAGGTGTTTCAATTATTTTGTCCAACCCCTGTATGTTTATCAGCAGAGAAATGAAGGAAACAAAGCTTTGATTCAGTAGAATTGTGGTTGAATGATTTTTTTGGATCACTTTGAGTCGATTAATCGGTTGCAGCTCTAATCAAGCCATGTAAATAATTGGTGTAAAATGCATTTTGTCGTCTTTTCACGGTCAGGAGATATGACCCATTTGGGCGTTCAGAGGCTCCGTAGTTACTGTGGAAACACCGTCATCTTCTACAACATTGATTCACCAGTAAAACCCATGGAGTTGGATCAATGTAAGTGGACGGAAACGCTGGGTTTATGTTCAGTTAATGATAGATTTGACTGAAAAAGTCACATTTTCTTTAATTTTCTCAGTTTTAATATAATAACCTTTGAATTCACTCTGAGCGTTAATGAACATCTACATGATCAGCGGATTAAATATAGAAAAATACATGATTTACAGTGGAAAAAAATGCAAGATAAAGAGGATAATATTATAATGAATGATTATAAATCACTTAAGATAGGTTAAATAGCGAGAAACAATCATTTGGGAGCTACCATTAAAGTAGC
Organism: Sphaeramia orbicularis; assembly: GCF_902148855.1. NCBI lineage: Eukaryota > Metazoa > Chordata > Actinopteri > Kurtiformes > Apogonidae > Sphaeramia > Sphaeramia orbicularis. Next base: position 16,160,156 of record NC_043961.1, on the reverse strand, counting down.
ATAAATGAATTTTTGTCCTTTCTAAAGTGATTTATCACCATTTATTGTAATATTATCCTCTGAATTTTCACTGAAAATTAATTAATTTCTTGATCATATAGAGGTACATAAAAGCTCAAAGCAAATTCAAAGGTTATTATGTCAAAAACAGTGAAAGGAAAGATATCAATAACTGAAGATAAACCCAGTATCTGCATCCACTGTCTCTGATCCAACTCCATGGGTTTTACTGGTGAATCAATGTTGTAGAAGATCAGGGTTCCTCCAGGTTTCTACCAGTTAAATTTAAGACTTTTTAAACCTTTTTCACACTACTTAGAAGAGAATTTAATACCTGCTTTATGCCCATACTGGCAAAAAGTCATGACTCCTATAATGTAGGAAAATGTATTTATTTTCTACAATGCCTTGATTCCCACTGTTCCAAGTCATTTCTCACCAGGACAAAGTCAGCAATAATTGGTTCCTAATTTCAATATAAATTGCCGAGTTGGAACGGGTGGAACTGAGAAGACTAACGTTACTTTCTTTGCAGTTTGGACATTTAAGAGTTACATTTAAACACATTTATGGCAATGTAATTTAAGACCTACCATAGCAAATTTAACATCTTTTCAAGGCTTTTTTTAAGATATTAAATGCAGATTTGTAAATTGAAGACCCTGCGGGAACCTTGAAGATGACAGTGTTTCCACGGTAACTACAGAGCCTCTGAACGTCCAAATGGGTCATATCTGATGACCATGAAGAGATGACAAACTGTGTTTTACACCAATTATTTACATGGATTGATAGGATTAGTGGGTCAACAGGTATTAAACTGTCTAGATCAATAGATTGTTTTGCTCGACAATGGAAGTTTGGGTCTTTATGGGTTAAATCAAGATCAGATGATTGGATTATGCTATTAAGATAAAGACGAAAACCGAACTACAATACTTCCGTAGAAGCAATGATTTTTGTGGACTTGATATTCCTTATTTTCATTGTGCTCGATATAAAACATCCATAAGAATCCTTAAAACTTTGGTTCATTTCAAACAAAACATCCATTAAATTTGTTATCCGAAATCAAACTTGTATTAAAAGCTAAAAAAAAAAAAAAGAAAAAAAAAAAAAAGAAAAAATCTTGCTAATGTTTTCCCCACTAAGCTAACACAAAAGCTCCAGTGTAATTTTCAAAAAGGGAAGAGGCTAACAATGATTAATAGCCTCAGAACAAGTGATTAGTGGGTCAACAGGTATTAAACTGTTTAGATCGGTAGATTGTTTTGCTCGACAATGGAAGTTTGGGTCTTTATGGGTTAAATCAAGATCAGATGATTGGATTATGCTATTAAGATAAAGATAAAAACTGAACTAAAATACTTCCCTAGAAGCAATGATTTTTGTGGTCTTGATATTCCTTATTTTCATTGTGCTCGATACAAAACGTCCATAAGAATCCTTAAAACCTTGGTTCATTTCAAACAAAACATCCATTAAATTTGTTATCCGAAACCAAATTTGTATTAAAAGTTAAAAAAAAAAAAAAAAAAAAAAAAAAGAAAAAATCTTGCTAATGTTTTCCCCACTAAGCTAACACAAAAGCTCCAGTGTAATTTTCAAAAAGGGAAGAGGCTAACAATGATTAATAGCCTCAGAACAAGTGATTAGTGGGTCAACAGGTATTAAACTGTTTAGATCGGTAGATTGTTTTGCTCGACAATGGAAGTTTGGGTCTTTATGGGTTAAATCAAGATCAGATGATTGGATTATGCTATTAAGATAAAGACGAAAACCGAACTACAATACTTCCGTAGAAGCAAGGATTTTTGTGGACTTGATATTCCTTATTTTCATTGTGCTCGATATAAAACATCCATAAGAATCCTTAAAACTTTGGTTCATTTCAAACAAAACATCCATTAAATTTGTTATCCGAAACCAAATTTGTATTGAAAGTTAAAAAAAAAAAAAAAAAAAAAAAAAAAGAAAAAATCTTGCTAATGTTTTCCCCACTAAGCTAACACAAAAGCTCCAGTGTAATTTTCAAAAAGGGAAGAGGCTAACAATGATTAATAGCCTCAGAACAAGTAAATGTGATGTCCCATCTAGATCCATTAGCATCAATTACTTCAAACCTGGGCTGGCATTACAAACAATGATCCAGTTTAGGCTGATGATCACATCCCAGACATATGAGCTTTCCAAATGCCAGAACAACTTATCATACTTCAACAAGCCTGTCCAAGCGTGACCGTGAGAGTCATTACAACCTGCGACTACTTAACGACGCTCTTTGTCTTCAAGTGGATGGTGAGTGTGTGTGGGTGGATCTCAGCTGTGTTCGTACAGTTGGATAGATGAAGGCGTAGCAGGTAAATATATGAAGTTAATGTTCTAGCTTGGTCATTTTGATGGCTGTGATTGTGGTGCTGTTGAATCCTATTACATTTTAATGAGATGGGGAGACGTTCAGTCAACCCTCATTGAAAGTATAATAAGAAACACACCTCTGTATAATATACTCCCAACAGCGGCACAAACACACCAAAAGACTCATAAATCAACACCCCTATAGCATTTTCAATAAAAACACTCCATGTAATAACCTCTACAAAGGTAGCATTTAATGTAAGGGCTGTTGTATCAGATTGTATACACTTGATACAGTCGCGGAAAAAAATTATTCAACCACCCCTTATTTTCTTCAATTTCTTGTTCTTTTTAATCCCTGGTACAACTAAAGGTACATTTATTTGGAGGAATATAACAATAACAACAAAAATAGCTCATAGTAGTTTAATTTAAGAGCGGATATCTATCCATTTTCCATGTTTTTTTTTTTTTTTTTGGTTTTTTTTTTTAATAATAACCAAAATCACTTAAGCCAGAGGTGTCAAACATGCGGCCCGGGGGCCAAATCCGGCCCGCCAAAGGGTTCAATCCGGCCCCTAGGATGAATTTGTCAGATGCAAAAATTTACATTGAAGATATTAACAATCAAGGATGTTAAAATCATTTTAGGTCAATTCAATCTAAAGTGGATCAGACCAGTAAAATACTATCATAACAAACTATAAATAATGAAAACTGCAAATTTGTCTCTTTGTTTTAGTGTAAAAAAAGTTAATTTACACAAAAATATGCACATTTGCAGACTAGTCTTTTACAAAAAATGTGAATATCTGAAATGTCTGAAGATAAGTATGTGGAATTTTACTAATATTCTCCCTGTTATTTAATATTTTGTGTATTTGTAGATCCACTGTGATCTCTAAGTTGTGATTCACTTGTATAAATAATAAACTAAGGCGTAATATTGTTAACATACAATAGTATGCACTTATTTGCACAACAGTGCACAACAGTGCACTTATTTTACTAAAGAATTTTCAGGTTGTTCATATTTGTTGATGTTATGTTCAAGTACAATTCGTAGATGTAAACATTTTAATTACAGAATTTTAAGTGTATTTTTGCATGTATTGTAGGATATTTAAGCATATTTAAGTGTATTTTTGCATGTATTGTAGGATATTTAAGCATATTTAAGTGTATTTTTGCATGTATTGTAGGATATTTAAGCATATTTAAGTGTATTTTTGCATGTATTGTAGGATATTTAAGCATATTTGAGTGTATTTTTGTGTGTATTGTAGGATATTCAAGCATGTTTAAGTGTATTTTTGCATTTATTGTAGGATATTTAAGCATATTTCAGTGTATTTTTGCATGTATTATAGGATATTTAAGCATATTTAAGTGTATTTTTGCATGTATTGTAGGATATTTAAGCATATTTAAGTGTATTTTTGCATGTATTGTAGGATATTTAAGCATATTTGAGTGTATTTTTGCGTGTGCTGTAGGATATTTAAGCATATTTAAGTGTATTTTTGCATGTATTGTAGGATATTTAAGCATATTTGAGTGTATTTTTGCATGTATTGTAGGATATTTAAGCATATTTGAGTGTATTTTTGCATGTTTTGTAGGATATTTAACCATATTTAAGTGTATTTTTGCGTGTATTGTAGGATATTTAAGCATATTTAAGTGTATTTTTGCATGTATTGTAGGATATTTAAGCATATTTGAGTGTATTTTTGCATGTATTGTAGGATATTTAAGCATATTTGAATGTATTTTTGCGTGTTTTGTAGAATATTTAAGCATATTTAAGTGTATTTTTGCGTGTATTGTAGGATATTTAAGCATATTTCAGTGTATTTTTGCATGTATTATAGGATATTTAAGCATATTTAAGTGTATTTTTGCATGTATTGTAGGATATTTAAGCATATTTAAGTGTATTTTTGCATGTATTGTAGGATATTTAAGCATATTTGAGTGTATTTTTGCGTGTTTTGTAGGATATTTAAGCATATTTAAGTGTATTTTTGCGTGTACTGTAGGATATTTAAGCATGTTTAAGTGTATTTTTGCATGTATTGTAGGATATTTAAGCATATTTGAGTGTATTTTCGCGTGTTTTGTAGGATATTTAAGCATATTTAAGTGTATTTTTGCGTGTATTGTAGAATATTCAAGCATGTTTAAGTGTATTTATACATTTATTGTAGGATATTTAAGCATATTTGAGTGTATTTTTGCATGTATTGTAGGATATTTAAGCATATTTGAGTGTATTTTTGCATGTATTGTAGGATATTTAAGCATATTTGAGTGTATTTTTGCATGTATTGTAGGATATTTAAGCATATTTGAGTGTATTTTTGCATGTATTGTAGGATATTTAAGCTTATTTAAGTGTATTTTTTATTTTATGGAATTTACTTTTTTCACTCAAAAGGTCTTACCCTATTGTTTATATTATTTGACTGGTCCAGCCCACTTTAGATCATATTAGGCTGGATGTGGCCCCTGAACTAAAATGAGTTTGACACCCCTGACTTAAGCCCTTACTTTAATATCTATGGCATTGTACTGACAAAAACAGTGCTTTTAGGTATTCTATGTTTTCTTTTCTGTCTGTTTTAGTCACATGATACACACAGGAGTTACTACTTGTTTGCATAACCATCATTTGGGCTAATGAGTTTCATGGCGCCAATACATTTAGGTTCGTCACACCAGACCAATGAAATTACCAAAGAGGTCACAGTGGACCAATGAAACCGTTCGAATTACCGTAAATTAAACGCACTCACACTAAATTCTTCAGATCAGTCATTTTGCGTGTCATGCACACACCCCCATCATGGAAAACATGCAAAGAAATGCATATGAGGCAGCTTTCAAGTTAAAGGTAATCAATCTGGCTGTCCAAGAAGGAAATAGAGCTGCTGCACATAAATTTGGCATCAATGAATCGATGGTGAGACGTTGGAGAAGCAGCGTGCGGCTTCTATTCATGTGTGCTCAATAGTCTGGAAATTATGGTACGTTTATCCATGTGAATGCAAACGTTCTGTGCTCGAGAACCGTACCCGAGTCCAGTTGAGAAGGTAGTCCTGGGTATGGAGTGCTCGGACTCCGGCATGGTATGTTGCCGTATGAATGCGATCCATGCCCGAGACCGGACGTGACATAATCACCACTCCGACAACGGAAGTGAGTTAATCACCACGAGACCATAGAGGGCGCTCCTGTTGTCTCCAGATAAAGCCTTGGATTCACACGGCATGGGTTCGCCTTATCAACCGAACCACTCAATGCAGTGGTTCTTAACCTTGTTGGAGGTACTGAACCCCACCAGTTTCATATGCGCATTCACCGAACCCTTCTTTATTAAAAAATACAATATGATTTTTTTCAAATTCAAGACACCGACATATGTTTTACTGGTGCACAAAATGAACCGTGCATTAACATCCCTGTGCTCAGAGAACAAAACCAACACAGTGCATGAACTCACAACAAATTACATACCTTTTCAAAAAGACATGACCTTTTTTAATACAACCACACTGAAATGGTTTTAATTTTTAACCTTATGTATTCCAATAATGAACTTATTGTATTTATGCTATTTATCATTTTTAACATTTTAACACACACCCATCACGTAATTTCCATCAGGTTACAATAATAATGAATATTTACTGCAAATCAGTGTGACTTCTGCTGTTGTGTATATGTATGTGAGGGCCGTCAGGTTCACCCGGTTTTCGTTTCATCTCGCTCCGAACTTTCCAAACCACGCAATTTTGACATAAAAAAAAAGATAATTGCATGTAGTGTATCAAAAAAAAAGTACTCTTTATACTCCTTCAGTATTTTTGTGATCGTTGTTTTATTAAGGCACTAGCTCGGCTTTAGCGTAATATGATTTCTCCGTCCGCGACGGTGCGTCAGTTGTCACATGATTGTAACTGACCAGTGCGGTGACTGAAAAATGTAAACAAACGCTACACATGGCTGCCTCCGTGGTTAACAGGAAGTAGCAAAAGTCATAACAACGATGTGGAAAATACTCAAATAATTCATCGTCAGACGAGTGGAAGAGATTATAAACACTTCTGGATGTGTTGTAGTGCTATAAGCAACAACAATACACCGTGTATACTGGATGTCAATCAGAGAAAGAGTCTCCGAAGCCGTTTGTTTACATACACGGGCCTAGCCCGACACACACACCCGACTAATGAGTCGGGTGTGTGTCTTGACCTCTGCCGAACCCCTGAGACTGACTCACCGAACCCCTAGGGTTCGATCGAACCCAGGTTAAGAACCACTGACTCAATGATATATCAGGGACAACGAAGGTCTCTCTTCCTCACTTTGCCTCAAACAGGATAACAGATAGACAAGTATTGCCTGTGAAGTGAACAGTCGCTTGGTTAATGACGTCAGGGTTTGTCTTCGTCTGACTTCCGTGTTTGTTGGATAGCGACAAAATTCCTTCCACACCGCCACCTACTGTTTGGGCCCTGTAACACCCAGTCGTATTAGGGCATGGGCCACGGTACGTGCTTGTGAACGCAACATCTGCGGCAAACGTGTGAACGTATTCAAGTACGGTGCAGACTCAGGTACGCAGTGCGAAAGCTCCCTAAATGTATTTTATTATGAACACCAATAATGGGCTCTATGCACAGCCCCACTACTTCCTGAACTTAAAGCTGCTCCTTTCTTTCCTGTCTTTCATTATTGGACACACTGATTAATCCAGATGTGCCTGACCACAGTAATCACAACAAGAAGTAGCAGACACACCTGGATTAATCAGTGTGTAGATGAAGACGGGTGCTTCTATGAAACTGGGTTCATTTTGGTACCTGGCACTTTACCAGCTTTTCAGACCCAATAATAAAAGTTTAATTTAGACATATTTCCCCCTAGGATGTACCTAATGATGACCTCAGATAAATGCAAAAAGATTGTACTCTTACTCTGAGCCATCCCAAAATTAATACTTTTTAATAAAATATTGGGACCAAAATTGGGACATAAAAAGCTACCTAGGTGTCAGTGCATCTGATGTGGAAAACATGTCTGTAAATGCTCTTATATAGCTCTATAAACAAAGACATAAATGTGTTGATCCTTGTGGTTTTTCTAATCCGGACATGTGGGTTTTTCATGACTCTCAGTCTCATTCCAGGTTTCGTGTTTAACTCATCGTGTCAACTTGTGTTACATGCAGAACCTGCCCATTTAAATACAAACAAATCGCAAATGATTTTGCAACGGGTCATTTTTGTGAAACACTCTGTCTTGCATAATTAGACCAATTCCCTGAATAAAGAGATATTAAAAAAAATAGTAGCGCGTAATTTTCATTTCTTTTATCTTGTTACATATGGATTTTTGTATAAAAATAATATTAAAATGTGTTTTATCTGAAAAATAGTTTCTCTTTTATCTCATTAAGGATTTATTTTTAAAATAGACTCAAAGTGCTTCCAAACTTGTTTCATAACATTAGTCTACATCTGGTTTGAATTTTTAGCCTCATGTCCAGTTTCATAGAAGCACCCACATGCAAACATTTATACTGTAATTTAACTTTTTCATACTTTAACAGAGAAAATGTTGAAGTTATTATTTGTAGGTTATTATGCTATTATTTTACTGGTCATATTAGGTTGAATGTGGCCCCTGAACTAAAATGACTTTGACAGCCCAGTTCGAGGCTAAAACTGTCAATAATAGGCTGCATTCATGTGCTTGAAAGGGCTAGTATTTTGGTGGAGTCTGCAGCCTAGTTCAGAAAGACCAGGTTGAGTCTGTACATAACGTACATGTTCCTCTCAACAGAAACACACCTCTGTAAATCATGGCGACACACTTAAGACACCGTCTCTCTCTCTCTCTCTCTCTCTCTCTCTCTCTCTCTCTCTCTCTCTCTCTCTCTCTCTCTCTCTCTCTCTCCTCTCTCTCTCTCTCTCTCTCTCTCTCTCTCTCTCTCTCTCTCTCTCTCTCTCTCTCTCTCTCTCTCTCTCTCTCTCTCTCTCTCTCTCTTCGCTGCCGTTACACACCTGTTTGCTGTTTGTCGGTTCACCTCCACCTCGGCTTCCACCTGCAGGCTCCGACTTCAGCATCATCAATCCACACTCCCTGCTGTGCTCAGCTTTCTATTGAGGTCAGAACCTCAGATGGAAAAACTTTAAAAGTACATTTTCTGCATTTATGTATTAACAGAAACAACTGATAACCCCTCTGACATCAATATGATGTCGAGCAGTCCACTTGAAGAAGACATACTCTGGTCTAATAAGGGGAGGTTATGTTAATACTCTGTTACTGTACATGTAGCACCCCCCCCCACACACATCCGAATGCAGGATGAGACTTCACTGGTGATTTTCAGATTTAAAGGCACTCATTCCTTAAATCGACCATAAGAGCTAAAGAACACACAGGAAAACGTGTACTTACAAAGCACTTACATTTCACGTTCGCAAAATAACTACGAGGATTAGCTAGACTGAAACCTACATTAGCTTAGATCGCTAGCTTAAATGACAAATTAATAAACCAGTGAGAGACGCAAAATATTCACTAACATTTCTAAATTTAACACAAATGTACCTTGTGCCTCTTCAGGCAATGAATTGACTCTGTGTCAAACTTTCTTTGCCTTTTTTTAACCGTTTTTTCTCTTTCTTATATCAAGATAGGAAGTTACTCTTCAAAATAAAAGTCTGCTATGTCCAAACCGGAAGTTACCCTTTACATAGTTAAAATAGTGCGGCGTTCCAGGCCGTTTTTTGAGCCCGTAAGTCACGACTTCAAAGCACGACTCACAACTTTGTAACGTTCCAGGCAAGTCATGTCAAACTGCCTGAGCGCAAGGAATTGTGGTAGTTAGATGTAAACAAACCAGCATGGTGGACCATACATTATGCTCATTTATAATCATTTCTATCGCCAAAGGTGCTTGTTCTTTGCTTATTTGAGGGAAACAGAAGAGTAAAAACAGCGCATAAGGCAAGAGAAGCTGTTCTACCTTTTATGTTTTATTTGTATATTTGGATACGTATTTGGTATTAATTTATTCTTGCACTCAATGGACTGAAAACTAGTTAACGCTAGAGTAGCTGCTGGTTATGCAGAACATTTGCAGATAGTTTTAGAGCAATACCCTATTTTAATAAACAATTTGCATAAGCACTGCATCCACGGGGGCCCCCATTGTTGTTTCACAGGCTATTGCCGTGTTTCCACTATGCGGTACCGGCTCGACTTGACTTGACTCTGCCTTTTTGTGTTTCCATTACGATAAAGGGCCTGGAATCTGGTACCCGGTACAAGTTTTTGGGTATCACCTCCGCCGAGGTTCCAGGACTGGGGACCAGATACTAAAGCGTGACGTGTAAACACTGCAGACCACTGATTGGTCAGAGAGTCGTTTCTGTGACCCACCGTTTTACAAAAAACAGATGCGGAAGTTGACAGTAAATAAAGCAGTAGGTTAATCCACATGATAACAGCCCGCCAAATTACACCATGGTTTGTCGAGGAGGTTCGGACGTAAAAATTCAGCGTGAGCTTGACGAGACAACACGCAACGACCGAGTTTATCAGCGACCCTCTGAGTAGACGACACGTAAGTAACGCGCCGCATCGCTATGACGTCCAGGTACTGCAAAGTCTGTAGTATCCTGTAATGGAAACGGTCTCCAGGAATAGGACCTGGTACCCGAGTCTAGTCGAGCTGAGCCGAGTCAAGCCGCTTCAATGTCGTGGAAACGGGGCATAAGTGACGTCAGAGCTCAGAACTAGGAGTACATCGATCTAGTCCGAGTTCACGGGTGGGCAGTCACGGGTTTGACTGCCATTCCAGTGCATTTTCACCGGTAGAAGGTTGGAAAAACACGAATTACCTTTAGAAATTCCTCTGGGAACTGTCACAAAAGTAGAACCAGATCTTTATGGGTTCAGTTTCTGTACTCAATTGTACTTGCTACCAAAAAAAAGCGTACAAAACACCCAAACTGGTCCTTTTTACTTGGCATTAAAAGCTCAGACTTTGCTGAACCTGCATTTGATCTGTTAGCGATGTTACATTTGTAGGTTTAGTCATAAAAAGGTAAATGCTCAGTCCGTTGTGTCGAATGCCACCTTAGTGCAAGTCCAGAAGAATGCTCTCTTGATAGTGCACTGCAGATAAAAAGTAAAAGCAAGAGTACTCCCATTAGCTATTTACACCTCATTAACTAAGTCAATATACCCACTCCACATTATCACAATAGCTGAGAGGAGTCTAGAGGATTTATTTGCATTTAAATGAGGTATTCATGTTTCCCCTCCAGGCTCTGAGCTTTCTCCGGTGACATCAGGAATTTCCACCCCTACTGTATGTGCTTAGGAAAATATGAGCATGTCTGACACTGGTGAGAGTTTATAAGTAACACAATACACACTCCTACGCCATTTCCAGGCAAGTTGGATTTTCAAGAACTTGTAAAGCTGGACCTTGTTGACATCTCTGGCCCTAAACCGGCGCAGTATAAACTCCAACACTGAATAAACCCGTCATTACATTCAAAGCGCAACCGTCTCAGCTCCAGCGTAAGAAGACGCAGACCGTTCCAAAATTGAAAATACAGCCTGTTCATCAGTATGAATTATGGGTGTACATCGTTTACATAATCACTGATATAGAATCAATAGACATACTAATCAAGGGCAGTGAGTATTGAGTGGGAGCGCCCACTGCCCATCAGTTATCCTTGCCTCAGGAGCTAGACAGCCACAACCCTTGCGAGGAGTAGCATCATCCATCAAAAGTTTGTGACACGGAAAGGAATGCTGAATTATTTGGAGTCTGGCCAATTTAAGAATAACCTTGAAGGTGTTTTGGAGCATGTAGACGAACAAATGTTAACAGAGGAATGGTAGTTTGCAGAACAGAGTTTTATTGCACTGTGGGTTTTATAGAATATAAAATACTGTATATACAGACTCCGACAGATTCACTTAGGATTGCACTGCGAAAATCTAAATCTTGCCAAGTGTATTTTTCTCATTTCTAGTCCAAATATCTCATCACATTAAACGACAAAAGAACTTATTTTTAGACAATATATCTTGAAAATCTTATTGCAAGAAATCTTACCAAGATCATTTTCACTTGTTCCATTGGCAGATTTTTTTGCTTGAATTATGGGAAGGTTTTTTTTTTTTTTTTTTTTTGCTTAATTCAATATTTTTTTGCTGAATACAAGATTATTTATTTATTTATTGCTTAATTTAAGATGTATTTTTTTTTGCTTAATTCAATATATATATTTTTTTTGCTTAATGCAAGAGTACGTTTTTTGCTTGATTCAAGATTTTTTTTTTTTTTTTTTGCTTAATTTAAGACTTTTTTTGTTTAATTCAAGATTTTTTCCTCTCAATTCAAGCCAAAAAGTCTGCCAGTGGAACAAGTGAAAATTATCTTGGTAAGATTTCTAGAAATAAAATTGGGAAACACTGGCTTAAAGTAACACGTCCTGTTATACTCTGTAAAATTATCCTTCTCAAATTTGCTGTTCTCATTTCTAGTCAAAATTTCTCATCACACTTAATCTTATTTCAAGAAATTTTACCAAGGTAATTTTAACTTGTTCCATTGGCTTTTTTTTTTTTTTTTGCTTGAATTAAGGGAATTTTTTTTTTTTTTAGTTTAATTCAAGATTTTTTTTTTTTTTAATGCAAGATTTTTTTTTTTTTTTTTTTTTGCTTAATTTGAGATTTTTTTCCCTTAATTCAAAACAAGAAATCTGCCAGTGGAACAGGTCAAAATTACCTTGGTAAGATTTCTAGAAATAAAACTGGGAAACACTGGTTTAAAGTAACACGTCCTGTTCATACTCTGTAAAATTATCCTTCTCAGATTGGCTGTTCTACTGTCCTACACTGCAAAAACCTAAATCTTACCAAATGTATTTTTCTCATTTCTAGTCAAAATATCTCATCATACTTAAAATAAGACATAGTCACCTAAAGAGTAACTTATAAGTGAGACAAAATAACTTATTTCTAGACAATATATCTTGAAAATCTTTTTTCAAGAAATCTTACCAAGATCATTTTCACTTGTTCCATTGGCAGATTTTTTTTTTTTTTTTTTTTGCTTGAATTAAGGGAAGCTTTGTTATTTTTCTTTTTTGTTGTTTTTTTTTTTTTTTGTTTAATTCAAGAATTTTTTGGTGAATGCAAGATTATTTATATATTGCTTAATTTAAGATTTTTTTTTTCTTAATTCAGTTTTTTTTTTTTTTTTTTTTGCTTAATTCAAGATTATGTTTTTTTTGCTTGATTCAAGTTTTTTTTTTTTTTTGTTTAATTCAAGATTTTTTCCCCTCAATTCAAGCCAAAAAGTCTGCCAATGGAACAAGTGAAAATTATCTTGGTAAGATTTCTAGAAATAAAATTGGGAAACACTGGTTTAAAGTAACATGTCCTGTTACGAGGGCTGTTCAATAAGTTCATGGCCTCACCCAGAACAGAACAACACAGACTGATAATTTATATTTTATTTTTCAACATAATCTCCATTTACAGCAATGCACTTGGTCCATCGATGTTCAAACATCACTATCCCATCACGAAAGAATGTAACATCCTGTATTATAACAACCAGTATTTCTGGGTGAGGCCATGAACTTATAGAACAGCCCCCGTATACTCTGTAAAATTATCCTTCTCAAATTATCTGTTCTCATTTCTAGTCAAAATTTCTCATCACACTTAATCTTATTTCAAGAAATTTTACCAAGGTCATTTTAACTTGTTCCATTGGCAGATTTTTTTGCTTTAATTAAGGGATTTTTTTTTTTTTTTTGGCTTAATTAAAGATTTTTTTTTAATTTTTTTTTGCTTAATTTGAGATTTTTTTCCCCCTTAGTTCAAAACAAGAAATCTGCCAGTGGAACAGGTCAAAATTACCTTGGTAAGATTTCTACTGTAGAAATAAAACTGGGAAACACTGGTTTAAAGTAACACGTCCTGTTGATACTCTGTAAAATTATCCTTCTCAGATTGGCTGTTCTACTGTCCTACACTGCAAAAATCTAAATCTTACCAAGTGTATTTTTCTCATTTCTAGTCCAAATATCTCATCACACTTAAAATAAGACATAATGACCTAAAGAGTAACTCAGTGAGATATAAGAACTTATTTTTAGACAATATATCTTGAAAATCTTTTTTCAAGAAATCTTACCAAGATCATTTTCACTTGTTCCATTGGCAGATTTTTTTTTTTTTTTTTTTTTGCTTGAATTAAGGGAAGCTTTGTTATTTTTCTTTTTTGTTGTTTTTTTTTTTGTTTAATTCAAGAATTTTTTGGTGAATGTAAGATTATTTATTTATTGCTTAATTTAAGATTTTTTTTTTCTTAATTCAGTTTTTTTTTTTTTTTTTTTTTTTGCTTAATTCAAGATTATGTTTTTTTTTGCTTGATTCAAGTTTTTTTTTTTTTTGTTTAATTCAAGATTTTTTCCCCTCAATTCAAGCCAAAAAGTCTGCCAATGGAACAAGTGAAAATTATCTTGGTAAGATTTCTAGAAATAAAATTGGGAAACACTGGTTTAAAGTAACACGTCCTGTTACGAGGGCTGTTCAATAAGTTCATGGCCTCACCCAGAACAGAACAACACAGACTGATAATTTATATTTTATTTTTCAACATAATCTCCATTTACAGCAATGCACTTGGTCCATCGATGTTCAAACATCACTATCCCATCACGAAAGAATGTAACGTCCTGTATTATAACAACCAGTATTTCTGGGTGAGGCCATGAACTTATAGAACAGCCCCCGTATACTCTGTAAAATTATCCTTCTCAAATTATCTGTTCTCATTTCTAGTCAAAATTTCTCATCACACTTAATCTTATTTCAAGAAATTTTACCAAGGTCATTTTAACTTGTTCCATTGGCAGATTTTTTTGCTTTAATTAAGGGATTTTTTTTTTTTTTTTTGGCTTAATTAAAGATTTTTTTTTAATTTTTTTTTGCTTAATTTGAGATTTTTTTCCCCCTTAGTTCAAAACAAGAAATCTGCCAGTGGAACAGGTCAAAATTACCTTGGTAAGATTTCTACTGTAGAAATAAAACTGGGAAACACTGGTTTAAAGTAACACGTCCTGTTGATACTCTGTAAAATTATCCTTCTCAGATTGGCTGTTCTACTGTCCTACACTGCAAAAATCTAAATCTTACCAAGTGTATTTTTCTCATTTCTAGTCCAAATATCTCATCACACTTAAAATAAGACATAATGACCTAAAGAGTAACTCAGTGAGATATAAGAACTTATTTTTAGACAATAGATCTTGAAAATCTTTTTTCAAGAAATCTTACCAAGATCATTTTCACTTGTTCCATTGGCAGATTTTTTTTTTGCATAATTCATTTTTTTTTTTTTTTTTGCTTAACTCAATCATTTGGATTGGATGCATTCTTGCATCCAATGTTAATGCGATAATAGACCATATTGCTGCAATATTTTGATAATAGCTCATAAAGCAAACACTAGTCCACATTTAACAATCTGTACGTACATCTGTGACGCTGCAGTGTTTCCATTAATTACAAGGACTGTAACAGCTGGAGATCCACGCCACAGCCACACTAATGAGGATACTTTGTAAAACAGATATTTTTATTTATGTTCGGGCCTTTCATCCACAAAACACATGGCATTTTAGGTCAAGATTAAAAAAAAAAAAAAAAGGCTTTGTTGCTTTGTGTAATACCATATCCTGTGCTCTCAAAAATCGAGGTACGAGATCAGAACATTTATGGACCTTTAAGTACATTTTTTAAGACTGTTCTCTCAAAAGTACATTATTGGTCTTTAGGAGGCCAGAATTGCACCTTTAGACTATGAAAAAGGGTCCAAAGCTATGGAAAGTACAAATTTGTACTGTAAGGTACCCTGCAGCATTATTAAAAAATGTGTGTAGACCATGAGAATAGGCTATAGGCTAGGAGAACTGAACAGTAGGCCGAATTAGAGTTCAAACATTAGGTTTAGCGCATTATTTATTATATATCATACTGTAATTACACTATATTATATTTAATAATAATTTGTGTTTTAATTTAATAGCCCAATTTGCTCAATGATAAAAGCCTAATAATTTTTTTTAGCTTATTCGAACCTCTGATTATTGCAATAATCTCTGTTTTATCAAGTTTTCATTCACACCTCCATGTCTTGATGTCGTAGCTTGCCTATGCTGGGTTTTTTGGGTTTTTTTTTTCTTCTCAATTAGGCCACCGGTTCAAACTTTAAACATCATGGCATTATCAACTATACAAGAGTTTTCCTTCTATATAAAGTACTTAAGGTACAAAAATGGACCATTTCGAAAGGGTACAGAAATGTCTCTCCAAAAAGTACACCCCCAGTGATAAGCATTTGTACCCTTTTAAGTACAAGCTGGTACCTCTGTTTTTGAGAGTGTGGTCATACAGTGTGTAAGTCAGTGCATTACCTGTAGGACGTAAAGGACAGCAATTGAGTAAAATTCTACAAAAAAAAACATTAAAAAAAAAAAAACAACCTTTTATTGTGGACACGACAGGTTATAACCAGAACCAGATCCACAGACTTATACTGTAGCACTGGGTTTTTATGGGTTAAAAGGCTCAGTTACAGCTGGACAGAAAAAACAAACAAACAAACAAAAAAGTATTGAATACACACTGCAAAAATCTAAATCTTACAGAGTGTATTTTTCTCATTTCTAGTCAAAATATCTCATCACAAAAATTTTAATTTTAAATTTAAAATAAGACAGAATCACCTAAAGAGTATCTTTTTGTGAGATATAAGAACTTATTTGTAGACAATAGATCTTGAAAATCTTATTTCAAGAAATCTAACCAATTTTCACTTGTTCCATTGACAGGTTTCTTTTGCTTGAATTAAGGGATTTTTTTTTTTTTTTTTTGCTTAATTCAAGATCGTTTTGCTTAATTCAAGATTTTTTTTGCTTAATTTAAGATTTTTTTTTTTTTTTTTTTGCTTAGTTCAAGATCGTTTTGCTTAATTCAAGATTTTTTTCCCCTTAATTCAAGCAACAACAAAAAATCTGCCAATGGAACAAGTGAAAATTTTCTTACATATGCTAACATGTTAAAACACAACATATATGGTGAAAATCCAAGGTCTGCTTACCCAAACAATGCATCATATTATATACTGTGAAGAGCCTTTGCATTAATTCCATCTGAAAAAAATGAAATGAAATGTTGAAAATGCTGTGTACTGCAAAAATTAAAATCTTACCAAGTGTATTTTTCTCATTTCTAGTCCAAATGTCTCATAACACTTAAAATAAGACGTAATCACCTAAAGAGTAACTTTTCAGTGAGACATAAGAACTTGTTTTTAGGCAATAGATCTTGAAAACATTATTTCAAGAAATCTTATCAAGAAAATTTTCACTTGTTCCATTGGCAGATTTTTTTTTTTTTTTTTTTTTTGCTTGAATTAAGGGGGAAAAATCTAGAATTAAGCAAAAAAATAAAAATTAATTAATTAATTAATTAAGCAAAAAAAATCTTGAATTCAGCAAAAAAAATCTTGAATTAAACAAACAAAAAAAATCCCTTAATTCAAGCTAAAAAAAAAAAAAATCTGTCAGTGGAACAAGTGAAAATTGGTAAGATTTTTTTAAATAAGATTTTCAAGATCTATTGCCTAAAAATAAGTTCTTATATCTCTCTAAAAAGTTAGTCTTTAGGTGATTATGTCTTATTTTAAGTGTGATGAGATATTTTGACAAGAAATGAGAAAAATACACTTGGTAAGATTTTAATTTTTGAAGTGCACAACATTTTCAACATTTCATTTCATTTTTTTCAGATGGAATTCATGCAAAGGCCCTTCACAGTATATAATAGGATGCATTGTTTGGGTAAGCAGACCTTAGATTTTCACCATATATGTTGTGTTTTAACATGTTAGCTCAGGTCCAAAGTAATAGCGATCAATCAGCAACTCTGTTTCATATAAGATAAAACTGTTACTTTTTACAGCG
The DNA here is from genome assembly GCF_902148855.1 of Sphaeramia orbicularis. Classification (NCBI taxonomy): domain Eukaryota; kingdom Metazoa; phylum Chordata; class Actinopteri; order Kurtiformes; family Apogonidae; genus Sphaeramia; species Sphaeramia orbicularis. Next base: position 16,142,715 of record NC_043961.1, on the reverse strand, counting down.
GAGTCTGTCGGATCTAAAACAAACAGATATCGCTTCAGTTTCCAGTCACAAATATAGCATATATTTGTCTTATAGGTTACCATTTTATTACCTATCTTCCTTCCTTGCTAAACTGGGGTTGTACTACCTGAGATCTACAATAGTGGAATAAGTTCCTCAAACAACCGCTCTAAAAAATACCAGAGCTAAACCTGTAAGCGGATCAGTGTGACATGGAGAAAAAAAAAAAAAAAGAAAAAAAAGAAGCAGATTCGACTTCTTATCACCGAGGAAATGCATTTTAAAGTAACTCCATAAGACTTCAGCAGGTGTAATTACCGTGCCAGGACAATACATGGTGAGTTTAACAACGCCAATAATGTATTTTAGGTAGATGATTCACCAGGAACAAAATTAAGGCACTACTGATACCTATTTAATTACAGACAAGGCAGAAATCCCTCACACCCACAGATAAATGACTAAATTAGAAGGCAGAGCATGTTCACGGAGAAACAACACTCTCCAAAAAAAGGAATTTACTTTGTTTTTGTGACTCTAACAGCCCCCCCCCCTTTGCTGTCACTAACTCTGCACTGTTTAAAGCTGAAGTTGGTCTGGTAGCATTTCTCTGGTTGTCCAAACAAACTAATTCACAGATGTTTCAGTGAGTGTGTTTTAGTTTATTCTAAGTCTAGGATGGTGTTAATTAATATTCACAGGTGGATTAGTGGGACATCTGTAGTGACGCAGATGGTGAAGAGACAGAGGAGGCAAAGGTGAACGACTGGACGACTGCACTGCAAAAAATGACCTCAAAGAAAGTTTAGAAAAAAAGCCTTATTTCCAGAACATTTGTCTTATTATGTTCTCAGCTGAATTTGAACACAGATTTTATTCATCAGTTCAGATCTGCACTGTTTCTTTTAAGCTTAAAGTTTTTATCTGTTTTATCTATTTATCTGTTTTGTTTTGTTTTTTGTTGCTTCCCTGCTGTAATGCTTTTAATATTTTATGTAAAGATCTTTGAATCATCTTGTACATGAAATGTGCTATATAAATAAACCTGCCTTGCCTTATTTTTCATCTAAATAGAAAGAAGAGCTTACCAAGAAATTTTTTTTACATAGAAATATTTTTTTAAATCTATTTTTATTCATATTCAGTCTTTCAAACATACAAAAAGTTAGACAAACACTGAGACATATAACAGAGATATAAGATGCCACAAAAAAAACAAAAAATAAAACATAAATAAATAAATAAATAAAATTTTTACATTTTAAAAGGTTTCACTATGTAATTACCCAAATCACTTTATACACAGCACACATTGACTAGAGTCAAGGTGCATTGTCAGATGTTCTACATATGAAATAAAAGGTTGCCATACCACATTAAACTTCCCCATTGATCCATTCAATGTGTATCTAATCTTCCATCTGCCAAAGGGGGGTGGGTTGTCATTCTTCCAATTTAAAAGAATGAGTTGCTGTGCTAAAAGGGAGGAATATGTTACACTATTTAACTGTGGCCTTTGTAGGGGGAGATCTTCTAACGGTACACCAAAAAGTCCGATAAAAGGGCAGGGGTCAATGGTCAGACCTGAAATAGCTAAAAATATTCTTATTAAAAAAAAAAAAAAAAAAGAAATTATATATATATATATATATATATATATATATATATATATATATATATATATATATATATATGACTTTTTCTTAATAAGATTTTCCACCTTTTCTACTTGCTACTCTCATTTTAAAGGGGTCATATTTTGCTAAACCCACTTTTATTAGTCTTTGGTTCATTTATTTGTGTATTTGGACCCTAATAGTTCCAAAGGTCTGAATTTGAACCCTCCAGTATGTGCGAGGGGTGGGGTTTGTGGTGCTTGGGACCACTTGTAGATTTAGAAAATGGAAACTTGGATGTCTCTCTCTCTCTCTCTTTCTCTCTTTTTTACTTCAAATGCTAAGTTCCTCCACCTTAAGTTGCTTCCAAATGAGTCTCATGACGCTGCATCACCACGAGTTATAAAAAGACAGTGATAAATCTTGTTTTAGAGACTGTTGGATTTACTGCCATATTTAAGTATGCCTTATTTAATGGCATGAAACAGAGAGCAAAACATTATTAATTACCTAAAAAACCATAGAGTTTAAGTAATTTACTGTTTCAACAGAAGCATAGGGTCATAGTTACACATTCACTCAATTAATTAATTATAGAGAAAAAGCACCAACATGTATTAATGATGCAATGACTCCCCTCGACCCTGAGAGTCACTGGAGACTTTTGTGTCCAATGGAATTTTCATAAAAACTAGTTTTTATTGGGAAGAGCTGACTTTTGGGAAAAGCTAAAATTCCATTGGCATTTTCAGTTGAATAACCTCTCAACTGGCATGTCTGTTTCTGCACATGAAATTTGACACCATGACAATGCGGCCCTATTGTTTCTGCTGCTATGTAACCCATCTTCAATTCTATGGATCTGGCCATAGCAACATGATTGTAAGGCTATTGTATTCCAAAATTACTGACATCTCCCAAAATATTGGTCCTATCAACTTTGCTGTTTTCACTAGTTTCTTCCTTGACCAAAAATGCATAAGTATGATAAATTACAGCCATCAGCTCTTGCCAGATTTTGTGTGATGCCCGAGATACACACACACAAACACAAACAGAGTTCACTTCCCTTTTATAATATAGATGATGATGGAAGCAGACGCCAAAATTGAATGGAAATCAATGGAAATTTTACAATTTGATTATACTGTGTAGAAAAATGGACACAAAAGTAGCAGATACTATAATAATAATAATAATAATAATAATAATAATAATAAAAGAAAAATAAATTAAGATATTAACATTACGATGTCACAGTAAAGTTGACCCTTGACCTTTCTTAGAGACCTTTAACACCTACTATGCTAGGTCTGGATTTTCAGACTTTTCTGTACAATCTGAACTGATCTTGTAGTTATGAAACCTCCATGTAGAAACATCCACTTTGGCTCTATTCTATAGTTTATGGAACATAATGATGACTATGTAGACACTTCATTCCTTTTATTTAATTTTTTTTTTAATATATATATAATTTAACCTTTATTTAATCAGGAAAAATCCCATTGACATTAAGATCCTCTTTTACAAGGGAGTCCTGACCATGACGGGCAGCTGCAAATACAACACACACTTACAAGATTACACGGTTTAAACACATATAACACACAAATTTGACAATAAATAGTAAAAAAAAAATGACATTTACAAGCAGATTAAGGAAATGGAGTCAGCCTCAAGAACTCTCAGTTTGGACTTAAAAGAAATGAACTCAGTAGCTGCAGCTCTGCAGCTGATTCTATGCTGAATAAATGTGTCACGTTCAACACAATTTGTCCATAATTCATTCTCTAATGACCAATGCTTCCCTCTTTAATATGATGGTAATCCTAAACCAATTAATTGAATATATCTCCAAATACACATATTATTCTGACCCTTGCATTTTTAATGGCGTTAAGTGTATATATATTTATACATATATATATATATATACATATATATATATACAGGGTGGGGAAGCAAAATTTACAATGAACATTTAGTTGTTTTTTCTCAGCAGGCACTACGTCAATTGTTTTGAAACCAAACATATATTGATGTCATAATCATACCTAACACTATTATCCATACCTTTTCACAAACTTTTGCCCATATGAGTAATCAGGAAAGCAAACTTCAAAGAGTGTGTGATTTGCTGAATGCACTCGTCACACCAAAGGAGATTTCAAAAATAGTTGGAGTGTCCATAAAGACTGTTTATAATGGAAAGAAGAGAATGACTATGAGCAAAACTATTACGAGAAAGTCTGGAAGATACTATTAAAGAAGAATGGGAGAAGTTGTCACCCCAATATTTAAGGAAGACTTGCGCAAGTTTCAGGAAGCGTGTGAAGGCAGTTATTGAGAAAGAAGGAGGACACATAGAATAAAAACATTTTCTATGATGTACATTTTCTTGTGGCAAATAAATTCTCATGACTTTCAATAAACTAATTGGTCATACACTGTCTTTCAATCCCTGCCTCAAAATATTGTAAATTTTGCTTCCCCACCCTGTATAACACACAAATTTGACAATAAATAGTAAAAAATGACATTTACAAGCAGATTAAGAAAATGGAGTGAGCCTCAAGAACTCTGTTTGGACTTAAAAGAAATGAACTCAGTTTCCAGTCTTTCTGCAGCTGATTCTATGCTGAACTAGAAGCACTCTGAGAGCGCAGACCTCCGCCAAGGCTGATCAGTGCCCCCCCCCATGGGCCCCCCCACCCCTGATCACCACCAAAATTTAATCATTCATTCATTCATTTTCTGAACCCGCTTTATCCTCACTAGGCTCACGGGGGTCGCTTGGAGCCTATCCCAGCTACATAGGGGCGAAGGCGGGGTACACCCTGGACAAGTCACCAGTTCATCGCAGGGCTGAACATATAGAGACAAAAAATCACTCTCACATTCACACCTATGGGCAATTTAGATTAACCAATTAACCTATTAGTGCATGTCTTTGGATGGCGGGAGGAAGCCGGAGTACCCGGAGAGAACCCACGCAGACACGGGGAGAACATGCAAACTCCACACAGAAAGGTCCCACCCCCCGTCAACTGGTGTTGGAATCGAACCCAGGACCTTGTTGCTGTGAGGCACGAGTGCTAACCACTGCACCACCGTGTCGCCCTCATCATTTCTTCCTTATCCCATTTCCAATAAACCCTGAAAATTTCATCCAAATCTGTCCATAACTTTTTGAGTTATGTTGCACACTAACAGACAGACAAACAAACAAACAAACAAACAAACAAACCCTGGCAAAAACATAACCTCCTTGGCGGAGGTAATAAATGTGTCAAGTTCAACACCATTTGTCCATAATTCATTCTCTAATGACCAATGCTTCCTCTTTAATGACGGTAATCCTAAACCAATTAATTGAATATATCTCCAAATACACATTATTCTGACCCTTGTATTTTTAACCCTTTCATGCATGAATTGTGAGAACCTTAGTCAAGATTTTTTTCTTCAGTGTTTTTATTCCTCCTTAGGCATGAAAAAAACAATGCGATTGAGTTTTTTTTTTTTCCTATGGAGTTACAAAAATATCCATGCATTTAATTTCTGAAGTAAAGAAACGTGTTAAAACCCAATATCAGAAAGTGATATGAAAACAATGAAATAAAAACATTTTTAATGCTGCTAATCTGACGTCTTCTCACATTTTAACATATTCTAATGCTAGTAATTACTCACTTCATGGAGATAATATGCAAAAAAAAAAAACTTCTTCTAACAAATAACAATTGATTTACACTTAAACATGTTAGTGCAGATCAGGTTTATCAAGAGCAGCAAAGTTACAGTAATATTCTGAATGTCAGTGTATGGGATGGTGCATAAGTGTCCACTGTGTTGGCTGATATGGAACTAAAACAACAAAACCCATGAATATAGAAAAGAACAGCTGGAGAAGAACTGTCCACTGGAGTGGCCTATGCATGAAAGGGTTAATGGTGTTAAGTGTGTATATATATATATATATATATATATATATATATATATATATATATATATATATATATATATATATACATGATAAAACCTCTTAAATATGCCAAATGTTCTAATCATGTTTATACACTCTAAAAAATGATTAATAGGCTCAACGTAAAAAAATTGAGGTAACAATTTCCATTAATCTTTTTAAGTTATTTCAACTTGGCAAATTGCTTAAATGCCACAAGACTTCTCTAGTTAAGTAAACTCTATTACTTTAGTACAAACAACATGATTTGCTTTATACTCTACGAGCTTAATGAAGTCGAACCAACTTAATTTTAATTGTGTAAAAACTACTCCATTTAGTTATATTGACTTATTGTTTTACTTTTATTCTACTCAAAATTGTTCATACAAGTAGTTTCTTTAATTTTTTGAGTTGGTCTAACTTATTTCTGTACATCAGAAGAAATTCCACATGGAAATTCCAGTTATATGACTGACCCATTTAATTCTCTGCGCAACTAACTTACTAAATGTGTCTGCATGTTAACATCTCAAATGTACACAGTACTACTGTTCTCATGTTCTTGCAGATATTAATTTATATTTGTTAAGCAGTGACGAGTTACATTAAGCAATATAACTGCACCTAATAATAAACAGGAAAGGCACTGTTTGGCCTATGGCTCTGACTCATGGTGCAGTTCTATAAAAAAAAAAAATAAAAAAAAAAACACAAAAAAAACCAGTAAACATTAGCATGCACACATTAACTCAAAATTAACACCAACATCACAACCCTGCTGAACCCCTGCACATAAAAGAACACGTTTTCAACAATATACCCAATACCCACAATGCAATGCAGCAAATAAGCGGCAATATATACTACAATTTTAAATTAGAAAGGAGCAAAATGTATATTATTCCATCCTTGAATAATTAAAACTACTGTTGCAGAAACAAAGCTAAATCCTATCAAGCCTTAAAGTTTGGTAAAGTTCAGTGCAAAATCATGTTTCTCCCTTTTTTTTTCTGTGCTTCCCTCCTTTTCTTGTGGTAGGCGTGGTCTGTCAGCAAAACATGTCCAGGCTCGTCAGCTTTGTACTCAGCTTTTAGAGGAAGCTTACAAGATTTTTAAGCTGTACTAACTTAATATATTTCTTTGTTAAGTTCAAGGCAGAAGTGTCTGTTCAAAATCAATATGTTATTAAGTTAAGAGTGTGTTCCTTGTTTTTCATTTAGACCAACTTAATAAAATAACTTATCATCTGATTTAAATGTGTACATGTAACAAACTTAATTTTTTTAAGCAGAGAAAGCTCTTGATTTTAAGCTTAACTTACTAACCCCATGAATCATTTTTTAGAGTGTATAGAACTGCAGGTGTAAAACCACAGCGGATGCCGTACACATTTTCCATCTCCATAAACAAAGCTGACGCTGTCGTGTCGTGTCACTTGATTCCGAACCAAGAAACTGTATTTTTGGTGTCCGATCCCACCGTCAGTCATGTCCTTGAACACATCAGGTTCACAGGGTCCATCTGTACGATAACTACGACTCTCCGTCTGCCAGACCCACTCCTGATAACAGCAGCGTTTCCTCCTCTATCACTGCACCGTGACACCAAAACCCTCTAGAAACAACTTGTGGGATTTGGACTCGGGCGTGGAGAGTCCAGATTTGGACCACCCCGACTGAAAGCGCACAGCGGCAATCCAAAACTCGACTTGCCTTTTTCACAGTTGTTCTTATCTGGCTGGTAAAAAGTAAAGATGTTGTACAGTTTGTGGCTTAACATGTCGCTGTAATCTTCGGTCACACTAATCTGGTACAGTTGTTCTTGTTTAGATAAAGCGTTGGCCATGTGGTCGGGCAGCTGTTCACATAAGGTGACGAGGAAAGATAACAAATCACACACGACTTCCCTCTGATCCGCACGACCACAACAGCCGACTGTGACTCTTTACCAAAGGGGTTTTTCTTTTAAAACATACAAACACAAACTTAGACAAAATGTAGCAGGATTTCTTCTAATATTAAACATAATTTGGTGTACTCATTATTTTTACCTGTATTGGACCATGGAGACATTTTATTTTATTGTTATTATTTATTTGTATTGTATTGTATGTGCTTGAAGATAGATTCTGTCCATTTAAATGTTATTTTGTTTACGTCTTAACTTGCTTTGTTTTGTTTTATTTTCTTTGCATGTTCGAAATAAAATAAAAAATGAAATGAATTTTTTTTTTTTTTATTTAACTGTTATTTTACCAGGAAAAAAACACTTGTAGAGATTGAACCCTTTCTTGGGCAAGTGACTATTTTTGGTCATTTCTGCATACATTACAAGATAATGGACAGACAGAGGACAGTGAGTCAACAATCTGAGGTCCAACGTGGTCTCCAGGGTCTGTAAGGTCCACCTCTGCATGAACAGTGAGTGTACCTGCTTTGTTAGGTACCATGAAGTAATGGTACTAATGTAAGGAATGATGTTCAAAGGGATCATGTGGATGCAGACAGGGGTTTTAATGTTCTAAAAGTGATGTTCTAATGTTCTAAAATACATGTTCCTTTCACCTTACATGTGTTTTTTCTAGTATTTTTTATACATACGTCATGGATTGTTATTATTATTATTATTATTATTATTATTATTATTATTATTATTATTATTATTATTATTATTTTGCCATTTATGGGTAAGGAACCAAATATGGTAACTTCATTAACCTTGATTTTCAACATAACAATAACAAAAGTGCCATTATTATTATTATTATTATTATTATTATTTTGCCATTTATGGGTAAGGAACCAAATATGGTAACTTCATTAACCTTGATTTTCAATATAATAAAAAAGTGCCATTATTTATTATTATTATTATTATTATTATTATTATTATTATTATTAATATTATTAATATTATTATTATTATTTTGTCATTTATGGGTAAGGAACCAAATATGGTAACTTCATTAACCTTGATTTTCAACATAACAATAAAAAAGTGCCAAATTTCCCAAAAGTAATAAAGTCTTATGATGTCCTCCAATAACACACTAAAGTTGAAATGTTGAATTTCAGATTATTTCTATGAGTGAACTATAAAGGGTTAACAAATCTCTTTTGCCAGAGTGTTGTGGTCAAAACAGTAGCAGCAGAAGTTACAGAAAATAGAGATTTAATCCATACATCCACACTAAACACATACATAAAACACTAAATTAACCCTTTCATGCATAGCGGTCACTGCAGTGGACAGTTATTCTACAGCTGTTCTCTTGTGTATTGATGGATTTTGTTGTTTTAGTTCCATATCAACTAACGCAGTGGACACTTATGCACCATCCCATAATACACGGACATTCAAACCATTACTGTAACTTTACTGTTCTTGATAAACCTGATCTGCACTTACATATTTGGGTGTAAATCATTTGCTACTTGTAATAAATAAAAATAAAAGACTGTAATTAACAGGATTTTCTAAACAAAAAGTTTTTTTTTTTTTTTCATATTATCTGAGTGAATAATAACTAGCATTATAGTATGTTAAAATGTGAGAAAACATCAGATCAGCAGCATTAAAAATGTTTTTTTTTATTCCATAGTTTTCACACAGTATATCAGTCAATACATGTTTCTTTGCTTCAAAAAATAAATGAATTAAATAGTGTCCAGTTAAGTGGGCATTTTTGTAACTCCATGAAAAATAGATTCATAAAAAAAATTTCAATCACATTGTTTTTTTCGTGCCTAAAGAGGAATAAAAACACTCAGGGAAAAAAATCTTGATTAAGGTTCTCACAGTTCATACATGACAGGGTTAATAACATACATGTAAAACACCAAATAATCAAAAGGTACTAAAAGTATTATCAACAATGTTCCTTTAAAGTATCTCTGTCAATCAGCTAGAAAAAAACATAAACATCTATATTTATCCACTCCTCATTTATTTAGAATGACTTTGAATGTGTTTAACTCTTTAACTCCTGACGTGTCTGTGGTGAACGTTCTGAATGTATGATTTATTTTAAATATTCACTAAAATTCAACTGTTTGCTTTATAGGAAAAATTTCCAAACGTGCTGATAGCATAGACATTGTTCTTTCCATAGATATCTGAGCATGCTCAGTTCACCCCCCACCACCTGTGGAATGGGGGGTAAAACGGTTTGGGCTTTTTTTTTTTTTTTTTACACTGCTTTCCTTGTGTTTTTTGTTTGTTTTTACTGTTGTTTACAGTGTTGTGGTGATGTTCCTTTATTTTTTATACTGTGTTTTTACTGAGTTTTGACCGTGTAACTACTTTTTGGAGTTCAACCAGGTGTCAAAAAACATCTGGACTGATTTAGAAAAAAAAGAGCCCAAAACAAAAACTACTGGGCCTATTGTATTGTATTGTATTGTATTGTATTGTATTCATTTATTTATTTAAACTTAATTTTAGTTCATTTTTTGCATTTTTTTTCATGTTATTTATTATTTTATTTTTATTCATTTAGTCGCTTATTTTGTTTATTTTCCAACATTCTGTTTGTAATTTTAAGATTTTTTCTTCAGTTTGTGGTTTATTTTGTTTTCCTACATTTTGTTTTTTATTTTCTTATTTTTTCTTCAAGTTTGTGGCTTATTTTGTTTGTTACTTATTTTGTTGGTTTATTATTCATTTTTGTTCATTTTATTGATCACTTTGGCTGTTTTTGCTCATTTCTTTGCTTATTTTATTCGTTTTTTTTTTTTGTTTTTTTTTGGACCATGTAACTGCTTTTTGGAGTTCAACCAGGTGTCAAAAAGCATTTTTAAAAAAGCGTTAAAAAAAAAGAACCCAAATCAAAAACTACTGGGCCTAATGTATTGTATTGTATTGTATTTATTTATTTATTTTAACTTCATTTTAGTTCATTTTTTGCATATTTTTTCCATGTTATTTATTATTTTGTCAATATTCTATTCATTTTTATTCATTTAGTCGCTTATTTTGTTTATTTTCCAACATTCTGTTTTTAATTTTATGATTTTTTCTTCAGTTTGTGGTTTATTTTGTTTTCCTACATTTTGTTTTTTATTTTCTTATTTTTTCTTCAAGTTTGTGGCTTATTTTGTTTATGTTACTTATTTTGTTGGTTTATTATTCATTTTTGTTCATTTTATTGATCACTCTGGCTGTTTTTGCTCATTTCTTTGCTTATTTTTTTCCTTTTTTTTTTGACCATGTAACTGCTTTTTGGAGTTCAACCACGTGTCAAAAAACATCTGGACTGATTTAGAAAAAAAAAAGCCCAAAACAAAAACTACTGGGACTACTGTATGTATGTATGTATGTATGTGTGTATTTATTTTAACTTCATTTTAGTTCATTTTTTGCATTTTTTTTCATGTTATTTATTATTTTGTAAATATTCTATTCATTTTTATTCATTTAGTCGCTTATTTTGTTTATTTTCCGACATTCTGTTTTTAATTTTATGATTTTTTCTTCAGTTTGTGGTTTATTTTGTTTTCCTCCGTTTTGTTTTTCATTTTCTTATTTTTGTCTTCACGTTTGTTACTTATTATACTTGTTACTTATTTTGTTGGTTTATTATTCATTTTTGTTCATTTTATTGATCACTTTGGCTGTTTTTGCTCATTTCTTTGCTTATTTTATTCGTTTTTTTTTTTTTTTTTTTTTTTGGACCATGTAACTGCTTTTTGGAGTTCAACCAGGTGTCAAAAAGCATTTTTAAAAAAGCGTTAAAAAAAAAGAACCCAAATCAAAAACTACTGGGCCTAATGTATTGTATTGTATTGTATTGTATTGTATTGTATTTATTTATTTATTTTAACTTCATTTTAGTTCATTTTTTGCATATTTTTTCCATGTTATTTATTATTTTGTCAATATTCTATTCATTTTTATTCATTTAGTCGCTTATTTTGTTTATTTTCCAACATTCTGTTTTTAATTTTATGATTTTTTCTTCAGTTTGTGGTTTATTTTGTTTTCCTACATTTTGTTTTTTATTTTCTTATTTTTTCTTCAAGTTTGTGGCTTATTTTGTTTATGTTACTTATTTTGTTGGTTTATTATTCATTTTTGTTCATTTTATTGATCACTTTGGCTGTTTTTGCTCATTTCTTTGCTTATTTTTTTTCCTTTTTTTTTTGACCATGTAACTGCTTTTTGGAGTTCAACCAGGTGTCAATAAACATCTGGACTGATTTAGAAAAAAAAAAAGCCCAAAACAAAAACTACTGGGACTACTGTATGTATGTATGTATGTATGTGTGTATTTATTTTAACTTCATTTTAGTTCATTTTTTGCATTTTTTTCCATGTTATTTATTATTTTGTCAATATTCTATTCATTTTTATTCATTTAGTCGCTTATTTTGTTTATTTTCCAACATTCTGTTTTTAATTTTATGATTTTTTCTTCAGTTTGTGGTTTATTTTGTTTTCCTACATTTTGTTTTTTATTTTCTTATTTTTTCTTCAAGTTTGTGGCTTATTTTGTTTATGTTACTTATTTTGTTGGTTTATTATTCATTTTTGTTCATTTTATTGATCACTTTGGCTGTTTTTGCTCATTTCTTTGCTTATTTTTTTCCTTTTTTTTTTGACCATGTAACTGCTTTTTGGAGTTCAACCAGGTGTCAATAAACATCTGGACTGATTTAGAAAAAAAAAAGCCCAAAACAAAAACTACTGGGACTACTGTATGTATGTATGTATGTATGTGTGTATTTATTTTAACTTCATTTTAGTTCATTTTTTGCATTTTTTTTCATGTTATTTATTATTTTGTAAATATTCTATTCATTTTTATTCATTTAGTCGCTTATTTTGTTTATTTTCCGACATTCTGTTTTTAATTTTATGATTTTTTCTTCAGTTTGTGGTTTATTTTGTTTTCCTACATTTTGTTTTTTATTTTCTTATTTTTGTCTTCACGTTTGTTACTTATTATACTTGTTACTTATTTTGTTGGTTTATTATTCATTTTTGTTCATTTTATTGATCACTTTGGCTGTTTTTGCTCCTTTCTTTGCTTTTTTTATTCCTTTTTTTTGACTGTGTAATTGCTTTTTTTTTTTTTTTTTTTTAATTTATTTTCATTGTGCATCTCCAAAAGTAAAATGCAAAAAAGGAAGAAATTCACAATCCCCCCCTGCCCGCAAGAACCAATGGCGATCCCCATACCAAACCATCCTGGATCTCAAAATATGAAAACCACTATTTAAAAAATGAAATAACTTTTGATATGATTTGGAGCTACATAAATAAAATTTCATTGATAAATAAAATTAACAGCATGTGAGACTTCTCAGTTTAATCAATAATACAGAGTCAGTGGGTTCAGTTCCTCATCTGTTTCTTTAAACCGAGCAGAGGATGAGTTTCAACTGTCGTCGTCGTCTTTGACATCAGCGCATGAGACACATGAGACAACCCCGATGACAGCGTTGAGCGTTTTCATTTCATTTCTTCACACATATCCTTGGCCACAGAGGACATGACACAAGCGCTGTAACAGTGCACTCCATGACTGATCTTAATGAGTCAAACCGGAGGAGAATTTCAATTGTGCTGCTTTAAACTTCACTCAGTGTCACATGAAATAACGCAGATTTCTGTCAGTGTGTGTTTGACAGATGTAGATTTACAGATTGTGAGTTCACAGCGAGGCCGTTGAATTGTATTTTACAAAGCACCGGGGTATGTTTTAGAAAGCTGCGTATATTTTCAAGCATCAGTAACAACAGGGTCTGCAATTTACGACAAAAAAAATAGATAAACATGTCTTTACATTTCTTTAAATAAAAATTTTGTTTAATGGCAAAATCATGGTAATGGGCTGAGTATTGACCTGGATCTGCACAGAATTTGGGGCAAATTGGACAAAGTGAAGTACATCCGAGTTAAAAACCATCAAAACCTCAAAATTTGTAGCGTTGTCATGGCAACAGCGTCGTCAATACACGATTGGATAAAATACCTGTGAGCTCTTGCAGCTTCCTGTTTTATGCTTAATGGTTAAAATGTAAATTAAAAAAAATAATAAATAAATAATAATAATAATAATAATAATAATAACAATAATAATCATAATAATTTGCAGCAATGCCATGACAGTTGTGTTTAAGTTTTGTAGAACATTTTAATGTTTCGGTCACAAATGTTTCCTGATGATTGTGATCAAATCTTAAGTTGAAATAATAAACGTGCAGGTGGAGTTTGTAAAAATGCAGTGTGTGGTAAGATGAGAAAAATCAAGATAAGGTAAGATAAGTTAAATTAAGCTAAGATAAAATAATTCAAGATAAGATAAATCAAGATAAGATAAGATAAGATTTGATTGATCCCACCATTGGGAAATTGCATAGTTGACCGCAGCAAATACAAAAATAAAGTGCAGGGAAAACTGAAAAAAGTTTTTCCCATAAAGTTGTAAATTGAATCATTTTCAAGGTGTAAATGTGGATCATATGGACAATAGGAGTCGGCATAAATACAAAGAAACGTGAATCTACTTTTATTATTTTACACCTGTTAGACAAATATACTGCTACCGTGTTTTTTATACTAGAAGTGAAAAGTCTGTTAAATAATAAAACAATAACCTTCAACCTGGGAAATAATTAGGTTCAAGAATCAGAAGCTTAACTAAACATAAATGATAAACGTTATTATCTTATTATGTGTGACTCTTGAACGCTAACCCACCTTAAAGCCCTCTATCAACAAAGAATATCATCACTGTCAGGCAGAAAATGGCTATTTTTCAGGAAAACTGGAAAAACGGCGTATATTCTAAATAAACAAATGGCGTTAAGAGATATACGCTGCAAAAAAATCTAAATCTTACCAAGTGTATTTTTCTTATTTCTAGTCAAAATATCTCATCACACTTAAAATAAGACATAATCCCCTAAAGACTAACTTCTAAGTGAGATATAAGAACTTATTTTTAGACAATAGATCTTGAAAATCTTATTTCAAGAAATCTTACAAAGATAATTTTCACTTGTTCCATTGGCAGATTTTTTGGCTTGAATTAAGCAAAAAAAAAAAAAAAAAAAAATCTTGAATTAAGCAAAAAAATCTGCCAATGGAACAAGTGAAAATTATCTTGGTAAAGTTTAGATTTTTGCAGTGTAGTCATAAGTCATTTTCAACACTTTTCATTGATTAAATATTTCTAAAACCGTCAGGCTAACATGAAGATTGAGCGATATATTAAAAAAAAAAATAAAAAAATTAAAGATTAAAAATGGACTTACGAAGTTTTCACCTGACAGTGATGATATACGACACACATAAAGTAAAGACAGCGGAACATCTGTGAGTCTTTTCTGACTTTTGCCCTCTTTGCATTTTTATAGAATTAGAAAATCTCATTTTCCTTTCTGACAGGTGTAATTACCACGGAGCTTATTAGAGGTGCAACTAGTCTAAAAAGTCTGTCAGCTGTCAAAAGCACAGTCAAATTACCCACAAAAATAATTACCGCCGAAAGGTCACAATCTATACTCGGTAGAAAAAGGAAAAAGATGCTGAAATACGACTCGCACAAACACCTCGTACGCTCTTAGTGAAGTCTGTACTGTCTCTCTGAGGAACGCCGGAATACGTCGACTTTATTCCCCTTCAATTTCTATAAAGAATTACATGACACTGCGCTGTAATATGAGTTGGCCTTTAAATTATTCGCTTGAACCTTCACTATTCCATCACGCCGGGGGGTTAATTAAGCTACACCACCAGTAATAAAGAAGATAGATGACACTCGGTCATACGTGGACGGCTCAACTTGGTGACAACAACTGAAGGCTGGTAAGGTCAGAGCCCGACAATTGATGGAACTGTCACGCTATCATGGTAGAAATCCGCCGGCAGAGTCAGACCGTGGATTGACTTTCCACCGGTCAACAAATGGCCTGAGACTTATCGGTAGCCTTGTCCCCAAACGCCAAACCTCAGAATCTAATCTGAGCAGGCCATCACTCACTTGCTGTTAATGTCATCATTTATGCTCGGGCCGATAACTGGCACATACAGTCGGCAGATTATTGACTTCCTCTAGACGCCCGGAGGCTGTCACTTAGACTCATCAAGATTCGTCAAACAATCCGTCATCACCGGGAACAGAAATCGGTAAAAATGAGTCATTAAAAGGCATTCATCTGCGAAAACTGATGACGGGGCATCTTGGTAGGTTTGTGAGCTTTACTTTATTTTTGGATTGCTCTGTAATAGTGAAAAGCAGTGGTTTTCAACTTTGGGGTCGGGGACCTCACGTGGGGTCGCCTGAAATTTCTAGTAATTGATAAAAAAAAAACAAACAAAAAAAAAACTTACTAACTGTTATGTTCTGACGCACCTTTATTTTTTCCCCCTTTTGTCTTTTGTGGGTTTTTTGTTATAATTCTTACTTTACACTTTTGGGTGATTATTGTTCTCTGTTATTTTTGGTTGCCTTGATAACATTTTTGTAAAATATTACGTATTTAGTGTTTTTGTTAATAGGTGGCCAATAGAGGGAATGCACATACGTCACTTCCCCCCTGGGCCACGCCCCTTGAAGTCAGACTGAGTGGCAAAAACAAACCGGCTCAACATGGCGGAGCATAGCGGTAATTAAAGCGAGACCAGGAAAAATGTGGAACATAACATGAAATTAAAGATAATTGGACTGGACATGGATCCATACAAGCTACCAAACAACAAGTGGTCTACGAACATTGATATGTGGCTGGAAATCACGTATCCTGACATTTATATGAACCTGATTTCAACGCCGGGAAAATCCCCAATGCAAAGGCTGAAAGCATACAAATGACAAAGAGTTGTTGACATCCTCGTCATCGTTAATTAGAGGATTACAGCTGGTGAGTGCTTTCAGTTCAACATACTATTGTTTTTGAGGTTTTATGTCAGTGCAGACGTATTTTCTTGGCGGTGATTGCCAAGGTAAAGGCCCAGCAGTAGTGTTCACAGTTCACTACTGATTTACTGGAGTTGAACCCTTAGTATTTGACCCAAGTGAGTGGATGATCTACTGGTACTGTGGAGATTTAAGTAGAGTTCACATCAAATACTGGATACAACACAGCTACAACAGCTTTGTGCTAGAGTGCCCACTTATTTGGAAAACTAAGTTAGCCTCAGTTTAAGCTAGTTCACAAATCATGTAGAGCACAAGGTTCAGAATCACACAATTGAAGACAAAAACGTTTCAGTTATGAAACATTGAACTAAATGACAGATGCTAACATTACGAGCTTTACTAAGAAGTAATGTTAGCCAAAACGATATGTAATTTCAGGTATGATTTTACGCAAGAATACAGCATAAATTAACGTTACCTGACACGAAATGGCAACCACAAATCCAGGTTTCGTTGCCTGGATTCCAGTTATTTCTATGAATTGCAGTGATCCATCTGCTTCTTCTGTCTTTGGCTTTAGGTCGCCGCTACAACGATAGCTCCGAGTGCTTTTTAAACCTATTTGTGCGATCAATGGCACAACAGCTCTTCCCCATTTTTTAGATTGTTCTAAAGTTTTTGCAGTATTCAAGCCAAAGCCGCTACTCATCTCCCTCTTTCTGCCACTCAGTGGACGGAACCACGGTGACTTCCGCTAGCGGTGACGTCACGTGCATACCCTCTATTGGTTTTCCCGCCGGCAAAGCCTATAAATTGGACTGGCGCTGGGCTCTCGCTCTCTCTCTCTCGCCTCCTGCTCTCTCCTCCTCCTCCAGCGATGCCAGCATCCGGAGCGCGCACGTCGAGGCGCGCATCCGCTCCACTCCAATCCACGCAAGTTGCTCCATGCCAGCGGGGCTTTTGTTAGCCTTTTGTTAGCTTATCCTTTTTGTTTGGCCAGGTGGATCTGGATGTCCTGTTTTCGCTTTTCTTTCGTTAGGACGTATTTTGTGGTTTGAGTTCTTCGATAGGGTAGCGGTGTGCTGGCAGCTTCTACGGCCCTGTATAGGGTTAGCCTGTCCAGCGCACCGTCCTTATGTTTATTTTGCCAGTCCACTCTGGTCTTTTCTTTTGTTACTTTGGGCATGAGGTTTAAAAGGGGTTTTGATTCAGCTCAATTAAAATCAGTTTGTTTTCAACCAGAGAATCGACGAAGAACGAAAATAAATGCAACACAATAAAATATGTTCTGCCAAATTATACTCCTTGACTCCCGGTGTCCTTTGTAAATATGTTTCACCTTTTGGGTTGAAAACACTAATAAAAAATATATGATGAGTTGAGAGAGACAATCACAATCCATAAGACATGAGAAACTGAGTCTGAAACTGAAGCACTGTGGTTCTGTTCATCTGTCAAATGTTCATTGTGGTCAGTTTCAGATGCTGCAGCTCTTTCATAATTCATAGTTTGAGTTCTTGTTTGTTCTGTATTAATTGTCAGCCTTGTAAATCCAAGCTGGACTGACTGTACATATCCTGACCAAGGAAAATCAAATTCTCACTTTGTGCAGTAATCTACACCTGGATTTTCTGCCTCCGTCCATAATAACATACATTATATAGACTAAATGTCATCTAAAATTAACCCTTTCATGCATGAATTAGAACCTTAATCAAGTTTTTTTTTTTTTCCTGAGTGTTTTTATTCCTCTTTAGGCATGAAAAAAACACAATGTGATTGAATTTTTTTTTTTTTTTTAATCAACCTGTTTTTCATGGAGTTACAAAAATGTCCACTCAGCTACACCATGAATTTTATTCTTGAAGCAAAGAAACATGTATTTAAAACCCAATATCATAAAGTGATATGAAAACAGTGAAATGAAACCATGTTTAATGCAGCTAATCTGATGTTTTCTCACATTTTAACATATTCTAATACTAGTTATTACTCACTTCATGGAGATAATATGCAAAAAATAAATATTAACAATTGATTTCCACTCAAGAACCAATCAAGAACAGCAAAATTACAATAATGGTATGAATTGCAGTTCATGAGATGATGCATAAGTGTCCACTGTGTTGGTTGATATGGAACTAAAACATCTAAACCCATGAATATACAAGAGAACAGCTGTAGAGCAACTGTCCACTGTAGTGACCACTATGCATGAAAGGGTTAATGTTTATTTGAAACATAGTATAACAAACTATTACATGATCAAAACCAAATTAATTTTAACAAAAAAAAAAAAAAAAAAAAAAAAAAAAAAGGCTCTGTTTTAAATGTCTGGGGTCGCCAGAAAGTTTGGATGTTAAAATGGGGTGACGAGCCAAAAAAGGTTGGAAACCACTGCCATATAGATTGCTATTTTGTTTATAAACATCAATATTTCGTTCAAGTTTAATGTTAGATTTTTCTTCCTCAGTGAGATGTGAAGAAAGTAGATGGTTAGTTGTGGTAGAAAATTATTATTTACAGTCAGAGCATGAAAAATATTTTAGAAATTTAGAGGTAGAACATTTAAAATTGTAGTCATGGATAGGAAAAAAAAAAAAAATCAATGTCGAGATAAATTAAGTCAAAACCATTTGGATTGGCTTTTCTGCCTCCATCCATAATAATATACATTATATAGACTAAATCTTGCCTAAAATTAATGTTTATTTGAAACATAGTATAGCAAACTATTACATGATCAAAAACAAATTAATTTTAGCAAAAAAAAAAAAAGTCTCTGTTTTGAATGTCTGGGGTCCAGAAATTTGTGATGTTAAAATGGGGTCACAAACCAAAAAAGGTTGGGAACCACTGTATTAATTAACCCTTTATGGACGACTGTGTCTCCGGTGCTAAAATTTTGCCTACACTGTCATACAAACTACCGTAACTCCTGAACTGTTTGCGCTGTTGACATACTTGAAACATCATTTGAAAGCTGAGATTAGGAGCTTTTGATTGATATATAACACATTAGGGTAGAGGCCTGCATTGGCTGAGGGGGAGGGGTGGAGATGGGCAGAGCAGAGAGCAGCAGAGTGCAGTCGGTGAGAGAGAGATGGAAGGTTTTTACTAGTTTTTGTGGTGTTTTTACAGTGAATTTTTGTAAATAATTGTATATAATAGTGATAGTGCTGTTTTGGAGTGTTCTACTTGTGTGTTTTGCTGTGTTTTTGTTGAGTTTTGTTGTTTTGATCCCTTTTCTCAATGTTTCATCTGTATTTTTCTGGTTTGTATAGTGCATTGAATATTATAAATATTATGTGTGTATGTGTGTGTGTGTGTCTAAATCTGTACGCAGAGTTATCCAGGGCAGATGCAGTGTCTGTATTTGAATCAGATGATGGATGTTTCTGTCAGTTAAATGAGGGGCTCTGTCTACGACTAGACAGAAAGTGAACACAGACTATTACAAAGGATCAAAATGGGTAGAAAGAGCTAAAAATAAGAAGCTGGAACATGGACACAGAATGATCTAGACAAACTAAAATTTTTGAACACATGTAAAATACTTGAAAGTTTATTTCTATAATCTCGCCAAATTTCATTATGCTTGTTTACAGTTGTTTTTCCTAATAAATATGATAAAAATGTTAAGTCTTTTTAATTTTTTTTAATTATAAAATACTGTTTTAAGCATTTATTCTTATTTTGTTATTACATATAATAATGATCATTAATGGTCACATACTGAAAGTTAAGTTCGTCCTGAAAAAAGGTGCAAAAGAATTGGCAAAAAAGACATTTTCTGACACTTTTATTGCAAAAACAACATAAAGAAATGTAGGCCTGTTATAATGGTAGTCCATAATGGTAGTTGTTTTTCATAATAAATATGATAAAAATGTAAGTCTTTTTAATTTTTTTTATTATAAAATACTGTTCTAAGCATTTATTCTTATTTTGTTATTACATATAATAATAATCATTAATGGCCAGATACTGAAAGTTAAGTTCTTCCTGAAAAACGGTGCAAAAGAATTGGCAAAAAAGACATTTTCTGACACTTTTATTGCAAAAACAACATAAAGAAATGTAGGCCTGTTATAATGGTAGTCCATAATGGTAGTTTTTTTTTTTTATAATAAATATGATAAAAATGTAAGTCTTTTTTTTTATTTTTTTTTATTATAAAATACTGTTTTAAGCATTTATTCTTATTTTGTTATTACATATAATAATGATCATTAATGGCCACATACTGAAAGTTAAGTTCTTCCTGAAAAAAGGTGCAAAAGAATTGGCAAAAAAGACATTTTCTGACACTTTTACTGCAAAAACAACATAAAGAAATGTAGGCCTGTTATAATGGTAGTCCTTATAGGTTTACTATAACTCAAAGAACCCTTTTTTTTTTTAAACTATGACTGTGTTCCTATTTGCATATCTACTTTTAGATATGGTACAATTACAACCAAGTAAGACAGAGCAATAATTATTTTCCCATATAAACCTGGATGAGTTGGACTTAATCAGGTAAAAATTAAACGTGTATTTAATTTTTAACAACCGCCCGATTATGTAATTATTTAGTACAAAATTAATTTCTCTCTGCGACAGAATAAGGGTATTGATACTTGATGGAATGAACGCGTATTATATAATGTGGTGTTTGCGCTTAATTACCAGGACTATTACTTGTAAAATGACACAACTTTATGTGAAATAACTGTAAAACCCCTGAATCCTTCATGTGGTGTGTGGAAGCAGAGTCCATACTGTGCTAATATTTACAATAAAGAAGGTTTTTTTTGTAAGTGTGTGTTTGATCTGCGGTGCTGATGCAGAATAAACTCTTTTCGGTGCATAAAGAGCTCCCCAGAGAGATGAGTCTGTGTTGATAATGTTATCAAGCACCACTTATGATGTTATCTTAAACTGCCACCAGCATGCCTTTCTTCTGCTGCATCTCCCTCCTTTTTTTTTTTTTTTTTTTTTTTTTAGCACAAGCCAACGTTTGCCCATAGAAAACAGAAAACAGATGCACTCACATGCAAAGGTTAGGCTGGCCTCTCGGCTGACGATGGTCCCGAAGGAGTTGGAGGCGAGGCACTGATACGTTCCAGCATCTTGGTCTTTGTTCAGATGGCTGATTCGGAGGTTGCCTCCAGAAAGGCTGTAGTGCGATCCCGATTTGGGACTGATTTCTGTTCCATTCAGTTTCCACCTAAAAAGAAGACATAAATGGAGGAAAAATTAACCCCTTTACCAAAGTCGTAGACTACAGCTCCAGATAGAGTTACTACGTCTTGTAACTACTTCCCGTCAATAAATGGCTGACATGTGGTCCTTCAATCCTAACACCATTTCAGAACATGTTTCTATTCAAAGAGAAGAAGAAAATCCAGTTTAAAGGCGTGGTCCTGAGCTGGTTTAGTAAGTAAGTAAAGTTGATTTAGTTTTAGTTTGGATAGAAAAGAACAGATTTGTCTACTCTGCTGCTAAATACTAAGACTTACTGCATTTTAGTTTTCTGCTAATGTTTAAGTGAATTTATTTTAAGGATAAAATGACAAAAAAAAAAAACAACAAAACACAAAGAAAACTTCCATGGAAATATGTTCAAAGTTCACTTTTACCAAAAGTTACACAATCCAATATGGCTGCTGTCCTGTAACGTCACAATATGCAAATTAATGCACATTTTCACCTTATAACCTCATAATTACATTATTCATTCATTCATTTTCCAAACCCGCTTTATCCTCACGGGGGTCACGGGGGTTGCTGGAGTCTATCCTAGCTACTGATGGGCGAAGGCGGGGTACACCCTGAACATGTCACCAGTTCATCGCAGGGCTGAACATCTAAGTATAATTCCACAATACAACACTTATTGATGTATATTTCTTTAATTATCATATTGATAATAGATTGTCTAGTACATGCGTACAAATTGCTGTTCTAATTGTGTCTTAATAGAGTGTTTTAATATGTATATTTGGCATATATATAGAGTATTCTCTTTGTTGTATTGATAATTTTTTCCCTGCTACTTTTTATTATACTTGAATGAAGCAACTGTAACACACAATAATTTACTCATGGACTTAATCAAGTCTTCTGATTCTGATTAGACTGGAGTAAATTTGCTTCCATCATAAACTTTGGATCATATTCAATATTTTTCTCATTTACAGTACGACTTTATCTATAACCACTTCCAAGCTACAGCTTTTTGAAATCTTCATATAATTTTTTTTTTTTTTTTTTTTTTTAAACTCCAGCGCCTAAAGGGTTAAAGCTAATTCAAACTAATTCAACTACACTGTGTCAGGGGTGTCCAGTCCTGGTCCTTGAGGGCTGGTATCCTGTATGTTTCAGATGTACAGGGTGGGGAAGCAAAATTTACAATGAACATTTAGTTGCTTTTTCTCAGCAGGCACTACGTCAATTGTTTTGAAACCAAACATATATTGATGTCATAATCATACCTAACACTATTATCCATACCTTTTCACAAACTTTTGCCCATATGAGTAATCAGGAAAGCAAACGTCAAAGAGTGTGTGATTTGCTGAATGCACTCGTCACACCAAAGGAGATTTCAAAAATAGTTGGAGTGTCCATAAAGACTGTTTATAATGTAAAGAAGAGAATGACTATGAGCAAAACTATTACCAGAAAGTCTGGAAGTGGAGGAAGCAACAAAAAAGGTACCAAAGCTTTTATTAAAGCTCTCAAATCCAAAATCCTAAAGGATCCAACCAAATCCATGAGAAAAATGGCAATTGAACTTGAGGTAGACAACAAGACCGATAGAAATGCAGTAAAATATGATTTGAAGTTAAAATCTTACACAAGAACACCAAAACACTTGTTGACAACAGCATGTTTATGGCCGCCTTCTAGCCCAGATCTAAACCCTCTGGATTCTGCTATTTGGGGCGTTTTAGAACATGGTACCAATAGAACATCACACAGCAATGTCCACTTTCTTAAAGATACTATTAAAGAAGAATGGGAGAAGTTGTCACCCGAATATTTGAGGAACACTTGCGCAAGTTTCAGGAAGAGTGTGAAGGTTAAGTTATTGAGAAAGAAGGAGGACACATAGAATAAAAACATTTTCTATTATGTCAATTTTCTTGTGGCAAATAAATTCTCATGATTTTCAATAAACTAATTGGTCATACACTGTCTTTCAATCCCTGCCTGAAAATATTGTAAATTTTGCTTCCCCACCCTGTATCCCTCTTCCATCACACCTGACAGTGGTTATCAGGCTTCTGCAGAGCAGCTTGATGATAGGCTTATCATTCGAATCAGGTGTGCTAGAAGATGGATACATCTAAAACATGCAGGATACCGGCCCTCGAGGACCAGGATTGGTGACCCCTGGTGACCCCTGGTGTGTGCAGTCTGGGGCGGTGGAAGCTTTCCAGACGTCTACAGGAAGACGGATGTTACTTTTGCGTTTTCCTGCTGAAGTAAAGGGTCTAGAAACCATGCCCTGCAGGTTAGCGTTAATCTAAGCATCAGCGAAGCCACTGCGCTGCCAAGGACTCGACTCTGAGAACAGATACCGTTGCAGACCATCCATCTCTCCGGTCTCCAGTCAAACTGCATAAAAATGCTGCTTAATCATTATGGAGCCACAATTAAAACAAATGCCTCCAACCTTGGCTTCACGCTTGTGCATTCCAGAGCGGCCCGTGTGATTATCATCGGTGTTAGCGGTGATCAACGAAGGGTATAATTCACTTAAAAAGGCAACACACACTGCGATCTCTGCTCACAGACGCACCTTATTAGACGGAAAAACCAGGTGGGGGTCGTTTCAGACCTAAACTGTTTAAAGCCAAAAGTGGCGGAGGCCGAATAAGGGTTCAGATGCATCTACAGTCAAGGAAAAAATTATTAGACCACCCCTTGTTTTCTTCAGTTTCTTGTTCATTTTAACCCTTTCATGCATGAATTATGAAAACCTTAGTCAAGATATTTTTCCTGAGTGTTTTTATTTCTCTTCAGGCATGAAAAAAACAATGTCATTGAAATTTTTTATGAAGCTGTTTTTTATGGGGTTTCAAAAATGTCTACTCAGCTGGACAGCATGCGTTTAATTTTTGAAGAAAAGAAACATGTATTTAAAATACAATATCAGAAAGTGATATACTGTGTGAAAACTATATATATATATTTTTTTTTTAATGTAGCTAAACTGATGTTTTCTCACATTTTATCATACTCTAATAAAAGTTACTACTCACTTCATGGACATAATATATATATATATATTTTTTTAACTTTTTGTTTAAGCAAACTGTTAATTACAGTCTAATAACAAATAGCAATTGATTTACTCTCAAACATGTTACTGCAGATCAGGTTTATCAAGTATTTATCAGTAATTGTGTGAACTGCAGTGTACAGGGTGGGGAAGCAAAATTTACAATGAACATTTAGTTGTTTTTTCTCAGCAGGCACTACGTCAATTGTTTTGAAACCAAACATATATTGATGTCATAATCATACCTAACACTATTATCCATACCTTTTCACAAACTTTTGCCCATATGAGTAATCAGGAAAGCAAACGTCAAAGAGTGTGTGATTTGCTGAATGCACTCGTCACACCAAAGGAGATTTCAAAAATAGTTGGAGTGTCCATAAAGACTGTTTATAATGGAAAGAAGAGAATGACTATGAGCAAAACGATTACGAGAAAGTCTGGAAGTGGAGGAAGCAACAAAAAAGGTACCAAAGCTTTTATTAAAGCTCTCAAATCCAAAATCCTAAAGGATCCAACCAAATCCATGAGAAAAATGGCAACTGAACTTGAGGTAGACAACAAGACCGTTAGAAATGCAGTAAAATATGTTTTGAAGATTTAAATTCTCATGACTTTCAATAAACTAATTGGTCATACACTGTCTTTCAATCCCTGTCTCAAAATATTGTAAATTTTGCTTCCCCATCCTGTATGAGATGGTGCATAAGCGTCCACTGTGTTGTCTGATATGTAACTAAAACAACAAAATCCATGAATATACAAGAGAACAGCTGTAAAATAACTGTCCACTGTAGAGACCAGTATGCATGAAAGGGTTAATGCCTGGTACAACTAAAGGTACATTTGTTTGGACAAATATAATGATAACAACAAAAATAGCTGATAAGAGTTTAATTTCAGAGCTGATATCTTTCCGTTTTCCATGCTTTCTTGATAAAAACCAAAATCACTTCAGTTCTTACATCTACTGTTGTTTTTGTCAGCCTGTTTTAATTTTAGTTTTAGCCTAGTCTTGGTGCCAAACTCTCATTTCTGTCTTGATTAGTTTTAGTCACATTCATACAGGGGTTGGACAAAATAATGGAAACACCTTAAAAAATCAACAAAATATAATTTAATATGGTGTAGGTCCGCCTTTTGCGGCAATTACAGCCTCAATTCTCCGAGGTATTGATTCATACAACTTGTGAATTGTTTCCAAAGGAATTTTAAGCCATTCTTCAGTTAGAATACCCTCCAACTCTTTTACAGACGATGGCGGTGGAAATCGACGTCTTACTTGAATCTCTAAAACTGACCATAAATGCTCAATAATGTTGAGGTCTGGGGACTGTGCCGGCCATACGAGATGCTCAACTTCATTAGAATGTTCCTCATGCCATTCTTTAACAATTCTAGCTGTATGGATTGGGGCATTATCATCTTGAGGTGAAGGTGTTTCCACTGTTTTGTCCAACCCCTGTAGTTTTTTTATCTAGTCAAGTTTTTGTCAACTAAAACTCTGAGCGTTTTAGTCGTATTTTAGTCAGAATAATCCCTGACTATTTATGTCTAGTTTTAGTTGACAAAAACTGATGACATTTTAGTCTTGTTTTAGTCAATGAAAATTGTATTTTAGTCTCTTTTTAATCATGCAATTCTATTTAACCCTTTCATGCATGAATTATGAGAACCTTAATCAAGATTTTTTTTTCCTGAGTGTTTTTATTCCTCTTTAGGCATGAAAAAAAAAAACAATGTGATTGATTTTTTTTTTTTTTTTAATCAACCTGTTTTTCATGCAGTTACAAAAATGTCCACTCAGCTACACCATGAATTATATTCTTGAAGCAAAGAAACGTATTTTAAAACCCAATATCATCAAGTGATATGAAAACAGTGAAATGCTAATCTGATGTTTTCTCACATTTTAACATATTCTAATACTAGTTATTACTCACTTCATGGAGATAATATGCAAAAAATAAATGTTAACAATTGATTTCCACTCAAGAACCAATCAAGAACAGCAAAGTTACAATCATGGTATAAATTGTAGTTTATGAGATGATGCATAAGTGTCCACTGTGTTGGTTGATATGGAACTAAAACAACAAAACCCATGAATATACAAGAGAACAGCTGTAGAGTAACTGTCCACTGGAGTGACCACTATGCATGAAAGGGTTAATCTGGTCAATATAGTCTGGACAAAACCAACATTTTCTTTTCGGTAAACCCATTTTAGTTCAAACAAGGTTATCTTCACAGTGGCAGTTCTGGGCGTAATACCTGAAGGTCTGTGTAGAAAAGCAGATAAATCCCTTTTGAATATATTATTCACTGCTGCCTTAAAGTCTATAACCATCACATGGATGAAACCAGAACCTCCCTCATATAATGCATGGATTCAAAAAGTTTGGGATATTTACCAGATGGAGCAGATCACATACTCGCTCAGGCTTCAGAAAACCATATTTTCTAAAAGACGGGAACCTATGTTACCTTTGGTGCTGCAATAATATTTATTGGTGATGCAACACTCCATGTTGTTTATCAAGGTGTTACCATTCTGCCTCTGACGAAGATTTATATCTACAGCCTTTTTTCTTTTTTTATTTGTTTTTTCTTTTTTTGGAAGTGAACATTGGTTGTTTATAATTGTTACTGTTTTCTCTAATTTTCATCCTGTGTTGCTTGTGGAGGTTTGTGAGAGTACAACTGCAGCTGTGTAGGGGAAAAAGAAACTAACTGAACTGTACTTGAATGTATACATTGTATTGTACTAAAAAAATAGGACCAATGGCCCTGTAGCTTACCGGCCAAATTAAAAGCTTTGGGAAATGTATCCAGATGCCATTTATTATCACCCAGTTCTGTGTATTTATTCTATTACAGAAATAGCCCATGTTTTAGTCATATTCCAATCAGATCTGTAAAAAATTCAAATTCCAGCTTGATATCATTGATACTGATTTATTGGATCAATCCACTTCCTATCTGAAAAATTTTCAAAGTCGCACCAAATCCAGAATCAGATCCAGATCAAAATAATTTCAATACCTTGTGTTGACATCATCAAACAGAAGCTGTATACCGAGTTTGAAGTCAATCAGAACTGGAGTTTCGGAGAAGAAGACGAAATTTTTTCCCCATAAGAGCCCATGTTAAATTTTCCATAAGTTCCCGGATCTAGAAGAAGATCCCGATCAGCATGTGGACATTATGTTTTGGTCATCTCCCCATCAGGGCTGGACTGTAGAAATTTACACTGGATATCATTTACATTTACTGAGTTATTGCATCGATCCACTTCCTATTGCTTATAATGGGGAAATTTTTCAAAGTCGCACCAAATCCAGAATCAGATCCGGATCCAAATAATTTCTCTAACTTTTGTTGACATCATCATAAAGAAGCTGTATACTGAGTTTGAAGTCAATCGGAATTGTAGTTTCGGAGAAGAAGACGATTGAAATTTTTGTAACAGACGACAGACAATGACAGACGACAGACGACGACAACGACAACAATGACAGACGATCCGGATTCAAATAATTTCACTAACTTTTGTTGACATTATCATAAAGAAGCTGTATACCGAGTTTGAAGTCAATCGGAATTGTAGTTTCGGAGAAGAAGACGATTGAAATTTTTGTAACAGACGACAGACAATGACAGACGACAGACGATGACAGACGACGACAGACGACAACAATGACAGACGATCCGGATCCAAATAATTTCACTAACTTTTGTTGACATTATCATAAAGAAGCTGTATACCAAGTTTGAAGTCAATCAGAATTTTAGTTTCGGCGAAGAAGACGATTGAAATTTTTGGAACAGACGACGACAGACGACGACTAAAAACTAAGTTAAAAACAAAAAAACCCCCAAAAACACAAGGTTATCTTATCATTCTTATAGACTCAGGAATATATAGTATCTATATAAAATATATTATATGCTGTCAGTGCTGTGGGGGGGCTGTCTGTGTGGTAAAGCCACATATTTCTGTCCAAACCCGAACCATGCCTGACACAGTTGTCTGGCTTGGTTCGGATTGCAGGTTCAGTTCAGGTCTACTGTGTGGACCCGGACTGGGAGCAGGTCTTTTTGGATCCTGGACGTTTGGAGCAGGAGACGGAAAGCGAACCATCCAGACTTCAGGTGCAAATCAGAGGAGGCGAACAGCCTGGGTGCAAAACATTTACAAACCTGCGGACCCCACAGTTTCGCAGCACACCTGCAGTAATGCAACTAAAGATCGTAACGTCAATTCGTCTTGTCTCGACAATGAAGAGACATTTTTTCACAGTTTTTGTTTTTCAAACTCCATTCAGTCTCGTTTTTATTAGTCAACAGTATTGCATTACACATTTAATTATAGTTATTGTCACATGATCACCATTTTTGTTACGTCTCGTCTCATTTTCGTCACGCGATAAAGGTTTGTTGATGATGTTTCGTCGTATTTTCGTTGACAAAAGCAACACTACTTACATCAATATCTATGCCATTGTACTGACAAAAACAGTGCTTTTAGGCATTCCATGTTTTCTTTTCTGTTTTAGTCACATGATACACACAGGAGTTAGTACTGGATTGCATAACCGCTGTTTTTGATAACTTTTGAAGGTCTCATACTTTTTCCGTGACTGTATTTGTTGTCAGTGACATATAACCTCCAGAGCGATACGAGGCTTCAGTTCAGATAAACAAGCATGAAAGGAGCGTTTTAGACCTTATTGGAAAATGGACAATGCAGATTGGATTCGAGCCCGAGGAGATTTAACGGCTGATTATTTCTTTGAGGAGAAGTTCTAAATTTCCTTTCTGCTTTGATTTTTTAATTTTCTCAGAATGATTTCAGGTTCAGCTGGGGAAAACGCTGCATTGTTTCACTTGGAAAATAAAAGCAGCTTTGATGTGAAGAAGGAGCTCCGCTAAAGCCTTTTTTCTACACTAGGCACAAGTCGTGCAAAGCTGTTTGTGCACTGCTTTCTTAACCTTCCTTGTTATGCTAATTTAGTGACTTTGAGGCATAAAAAGCATTTCAGAGGAGAAAAAAAAAAAAAAAAAACTGACGGCGGTGTTTATTTATGACTGTTATTTTGCTGCTATGTTTGTGTTGCTGTATTACATCCCTTATGACATAAAGCACACATCAGAACCATTTTACCGGACCTCAGACAAGGCTTTTGGACTCGGGACACCACTGAAACATGGATTTCTACAATGCATTTTCACTTGTAAAATTGTCAGAAAATCCACTATCCAACATATAAAACTGGAGAAGTTATTTGAAACGAAAATAATAGAGGAGAGCACCAAGAAGAAACTACTTCAGCAGGTTTTAAAGTCTGTTTATGAGGCAGAGAATCTGTCAGAATCCAACTATATTAACTTTCTACAGTGTGAAGTTGGATCTTTTTTGGGGAAAAAAACTATTTTGCTGTTTTGGTGGATCTCTGATAGTATATACATTATAGCACGGGTGTCAAACATCCGGCCCATGGGCCAAAACCGGCCAAAACAGTCCAATCTGGCCCGTGGGATGAATTTGTGAAATGCAAAAATTACACTGAAGATATAAACAGCATTTCAGTTCAGGTTCCACATACAGACCAACATGATGTAAAGTGGATCAGACCAGTAAAATACTATCATAACAACCTTTAAATAATGACAACTCCAATTTTTTACCCCCCCCCCCCCACAGAGGAGGCAAGGGGTATTGTTTTTGATTCGGTTTGTTTGTTTGTTTGTTAACACTCTAGCAGCAAAACTATTGGTTGAATTCATACCAAATTGGGTTTATAGATTGCCAGTGACCCAGAACAGATGTCATTATATTTTGGGAAAAGTAGGTCAAACTTCAAATTTTTTATGAATTTTTTAAATCTTTTTTTTCCCTCCCATTTACTTATAATGGGAGAAATTTCAAATATCTATTAAAACATCAATTTTGTTTCAATTTACTTCAGACTTGGCGCATATATAGAGGCAACTGATATGCTGACATCAGCACATGCATAGACATGATGACATCAGCTGGATCGATGCCAAAATAAGATACAATACATGCGAGGGGCGGGGTTTGTTGTGACTGGAACCACTTATTGTCTTTAAGTGCAAAAAAAGTTAAATTACATGAAAATGTTTACATATACAAACTATCTTTTCACAAAAAATGTGAATAACCTGAACAACTAGAAAAGCACTCGGAGAGCGCAGACCTCCGCCAAGCGCAAAAATTCCCCACATAATCGGTGACACAAATCCTACATTTATTTTTTAAAATAAAATCCGCCTTCTGGATCAGATCCGGATCAGCCTTTGAAATGTGATAGAGGACCCCATTGTCAATTCCTGAGTTAAATTTCATGAGTTTTGGTCAATAATTAAGCGAGATATTGGGAAACGAAAATTTTGGCCCCATTTACCACAATGTTAACGAAAATTTCAAAGTGATCCAGAATCCAGGATTTCTTCCGGATCACCCCGAAAAGTTAATCATTTCTTCCTTATCCCATTTCCAACAAACCCTGAAAATTTCATCAAAATCTGTCCATAACTTTTTGAGTTATGTTGCACACTAACGGACAGACAAACAAACAGACAGACAAACAAACCCTGGCAAAAACATAACCTCCTTGGCGGAGGTAAATATGAAGAAATGTCTTAAAAGAAGTGTAATTTTTACCAATATTCTGCCTGTTATTAAATGTTTAGTGTAGGGATGCTCCGATACTGATACAAGTATCAGCATCTGCTCCGATACTCAGTGTGTGTACTTGTACTCATAAAAGACATCTGATACAAATGTACTGATACCACTTACGGCCGTGTGACATTCACTGCTCAGTGCAGCAGGTACACGGCGGCGGAATAATGTTTGTGGAGTGTGAAGAGTGGAGATTTTTCAAAATAAATGACAGTGATAGAAGTAACGCTGACTGCAAGTAACGTTAAAGACACAGACGGATACGGACGCAGCGTTCTGTCCATCCTCTGTGTACATTCCATCCGTTTACCAGGTGCTTGCGGATGTCAGACTAATGTCAGACTAATGACAACGACAATAAAGCACATTTACAAAAGGAACTAAGAGCTGGAATGGGATTATTAAGTACTCGTATCGGCAAATACTTAAATGTAAGTACTCGTACTCACACTCGGTCTGGAAAAAAGTGGTATTGGTGCATCCCTAGTTTAGTGTATCTGTAGATTCACTGTAAGTTGTAATGTACATGTTTAAATGATAAACTGAGGCAGAATGTTATTAAAATTGCAAACATTTTTCTTAAGACATATCAGGTTGTTCATGATATTCACATTTTTAAAGACGCTTTGTAGACGTAAACATTTTCATACTGTATTTGTACTTTTTCACTGTTACAGTCTACTCTCGTTAAACCGCCCGCCGTTATACCGCCATTTTCGCTCACCGCCGACCAAAACCATTGCACAAAAATCCCCAATGCATTATTACCTCCGCCAAGGAGGTTATGTTTTTGCCAGGGTTTGTTTGTTTGTTTGTTTGTTTGTTTGTCTGTCTGTTTGTTTGTCTGTCCGTTAGTGTGCAACATAACTCAAAAAGTTATGGACAGATTTGGATGAAATTTTTCAGGGTTTGTTGGAAATGGGATAAGGAAGAAATGATTAAATTTTGGTGGTGATTGGGGGTGGGGGGGCCCACGGGGGTGGGGTGGGGTGGGGGTGGGGGGGCACTGATCAGCCTTGGCGGAGGTCTGCGCTCTCCGAGTGCTTCTAGTTCCATTAGCTACCGCCATTTCCGCCTATCGCCATCCGCCAGCCCAGTTCCATGCACAAACAACACTTATACCATTGATTTCTCGACCGTTATACCGCCAGCGTGATTGCCATCGAATACACATAAATTTTAACAATGCACTGAAACAAACGCGCCAGACGCTGATCGCGACAAGCTACGAGTAGGTCTACGGAACGGCCACCGTTCATTTATCGCAGAACACTCAGTAGGTCAGGATGTCGGGAAGAGGACGTGGGATTAAGCCAAAGCCTCAAGATGATGGGGTGTCATTTCCCGACACGGTATAATAATGCTTAAAATGTTTCCCCACTTTAAATGATCCCTTACAACATAACAGAATCAAGATTTATTTAGAAACGCAATTAGAACGGGTTAACGGAGGCAGCATAGACATCATATAGTAAAGACATGCACATTATGGACGCAACCCGTTGTAACGCCATTTTCGCTATACCGCCAATTTGGCCGTGAACGGAAGTTGGCGGTATAACGAGAGTAGACTGTATTAGTACTGTCAAACGATAAAAATGTTAATCAGATTAATCACGGGGTTGCTGTGGATTCATTTCTATTAATCACGATTAAGCGTCATTCATATTTAATCTATATTAATCGTGCTTCATTTTGCATGAGCAAACAGACTCAAGAACGAAGGGAATATATATGCACTTCACGTGTTTGTCGAAGTGCTAGCATTAATCCCTGACTAACGTTTGGTGTTAATGTGGTATTTTATGCTGGAAGTGCTTTGGTGAAAAAACCTCCTTCCTGCAGAGTGTGTATAATACTTTATGTCGGTCGACTGTTCCGTCTTGGTTTTTTTTGTCCTCATATTTCCATCCAGAGGCCCGACGTGCTGTTTAGTGTCTTCCATCTTTATGGGTTGGTTCTGCTGCCTGTCACTATCGGATCAACTGACCATTCGTTCATGCGCGACGCTAACTCTACTTGGACAAACTGACCCAAATGTGTCGGCAGAGACGTTCAGAGTCATTCGGTGCTGCAAATGGGTTCATTGCGTTAAAATTTTTAATCAGATTAATCATGATGATGGATTAATCCTCATTAATGTTTTAATTTTGACAGCTCTAGTTATTATTTTACTAGTCCGGCCCAGTTTAGCTCATACTGCGCTGAATGTGGAATCTGAACTAGAATGAGTTGGACATCTCTGTGTTATAACATCTGGACTCCCACTGAGAACGAATGACCCAAACTGATGGATGTTCCTTCCAACCGGAAAATGTTCTTCCACACGTTTTCTTTGCATAATATCCATTTCAACAGTTTAGGACAATTTCATCCTGAACAAAAGTGTTTTAAAAACATACTGTCTGCCTAAAAAACCCACAGTTGAGTATATAAATAAATATAAAATGTGTGTTTAATAATTCAGTGCTCTTTACATACTCATGCAAATGCATATTTAAATAGGTGCAGGAAGGTCAACCAATGTGGTGTGTTGCCTGAGGGTGAAGTCGTGCCACAGTCAGACTGTGTTAAGATGAAAACGTGATTTCACAGGAAGAGTATGACAGGATGTTGTCAAATATTCTGTCACACTGTTCATTTGGTCGAAGATCAAAAAAGATCAAGTGAATTCATGTTTGTCCTTTCTTATGAACGTGACATTTAAGGAACGTGAGGGAATTACCTCAAATGATATTTGATACAAAGGTGAACTGACGATATTTAGTGGTCAAAGGTCAAAGTCATAAAGCAGATGTTTGACCAAATGACACAAGGCTAGTAGATGTTTACGCAAAAAAAAAAAAAAAAAAAAAAAAAACACCACAAAAAATGTCACAGCATCTAAAGTTGTGTGAGTTTTTCGTCCAGATCTTGTATTGATGATAGAGAATTTGAGTGTTTAAAAAAAATAGTTCCAATGTCCCTGTCCCATCAAAATATGGACTATTAGAAGGAAAGGCACATTTTAATATTTCAAAAATCAAACATTTCTGAAAACAGTGAACAAACGTTACAGACATTGTCCCAAGGAAGATACATTAAAAAAATAATAATTGGAAATGAATCTGACCAGTAGAAGATGGTTGAAAAGTAGACATTGGTGACCTTGAATTTGACCCTTCAAGGTCACTTAAGGTCAAAGGTCATGGACCCAAATCAAAGTCCATATATGACTTCCTATCAGTGGTCAATAGTAACTATATTTATATCTGTAACCATTTACATGTTATAAACCATCAAAATATGGACTATTATAAAGAAAGGCACATTTTCAATATTTCAAAAAAATTTTCAAAAAAATGTAAAAATCTAAATTTCTCAAATCTGTGAAGAAATTTTATAGACATTGTCCCAAGGATATACATACTGTTTTCATAGCTATGCCTACTGTTAATATTGCTCATATATATATGTATATATATATATATATATATATATATATATATATATATATATATATATATACACATATATATATATATATATATATATATATATATATATACATATACATATATATATATATATATATATATATATATATATATATATATATATATACAGGGTGGGGAAGCAAAATTTACAATATTTTGAGGCAGGGATTGAAAGACAGTGTATGACCAATTAGTTTATTGAAAGTCATGAGAATTTATTTGCCACAAGAAAATGTACATAATAGAAAATGTTTTTATTCTATGTGTCCTCCTTCTTTCTCAATAACTGCCTTCACACGCTTCCTGAAACTTGCGCAAGTGTTCCTCAATATTCGGGTGACAACTTCTCCCATTCTTCTTTAATAGTATCTTCCAGACTTTCTCCTAATAGTTTTGCTCATAGTCATTCTCTTCTTTCCATTCTAAACAGTCTTTATGGACACTCCAACTATTTTTGAAATCTCCTTTGGTGTGACGAGTGCATTCAGCAAATCACACACTCTTTGAAGTTGGCTTTCCTGATTACTCATATGGGCAAAAGTTTCTGAAAAGGTATGGATAATAGTGTTAGGTATGATTATGACATCAATATATGTTTGGTTTCAAAACAATTGACGTAGTGCCATGTTTTTGTTTTTTTTTTTCACATGCTGTAAATATTCTTAAAATTGGGTCTATTCATATTCTTTGCATTTTTTTTTTTAAATTCTACTTAGCTCTATTCTTATCTTTTGTATAATTTTATAATCTGTTTTCTTATGTTATTTTATATTCGCTCTATTCTTATTTTCTGAAGTACTGGTGTTTTAATCATATTGTTGCACTGACTTAAGTAGCACTGAACACAATAGGCCACAAACTGAACAAAATTTAAGAAAAAATAATAAAATAAAAAACAAAATGTAGAAAAATAAACAAAATAAGCAACTAAATGAACAAAAACAAGTCAATATTTACAAAATAATAAATAACATGAAAAAATATGCAGAAATTGACTATTCTATTCTATTCTACTCTATTCTATTCTATTCTATTCTATTCTATTCTATTCTATTCCAGGGTTTCTGCAGGTATCAGCAAATCTAATTAAATGCTTCTTAATGCCACTTTAAACAAATTTAATGCCCATGTCCAACAGCAGATACAGTTTTAGATATAGGTTTATTCATACATTTACCGTCAACAGGTTTTAACCACGTTCTGAATAGCTCCTCCTCCAACTACTTCTGCTGAAACTTGCACTTTCCTATTTTTCCAACATTTGCTATTCCCTCCACTCTTTTGCCACAGCATGAGCCATAAACAAAAGCCAGTTAAAGGGTTCAGCCTGTCAATCATCAAAATTATTAAATGTTTATTTAATCACAATAAATCATGAATAACAATGCTTTTTTTCCCATCAACTGTATTTAATTTTTTAATGCCTCTGGACATCGAATTCAATGCTTTTTAATGCCATTTAATGATTTCATTTTCACAAAATCTATTTAATGACTTTCAATGCTTTTAAATGACCCGTAGAAACCCTGTATTCTATTCTATTCTATTCTATTCTATTCTATTCTATTCTATTCCAGGGTTTCTGCAGGTATCAACAAATCTAATTAAATGCTTTTTGATGCCCTTTTTAATGCCACTTTAAACAAATGTAATGCCCATGTCCAACTGCAGATACAGTTTTAGATATAATTTTATGACAGTTTATCGTCGACAGGCTTTAACCAGGTTCTGAAGAGTTCCTCCTCCAATCACTTTTGCTGAAACTTGCATTTTCCCATTTTTTAGTTAATATTTCCCCCGTTTTTTGCCACAGTATGAGGAGCACGATCACAACACGTTACACTCCAAGTATCCGGTGTTGTGACTTTGTGTATCGGCCATAAACAATAGACAATTAAAGGGTTCCGCCTGTCAATCATCACACCATACTTCCATTCAAAATCATTAAATGTTTATATAATCAACATAAATCATGAATAAGAATGCTTTTGTTCCATCAAGTGTATTTGATTTTTGAATGCGTCTGGACATCAAATTTAATGTTTTTTAACGACCTGCAGAAACCCCGTGTCCTATTCTATTCTATTCTATTCTATTCTATTCTATTCTATTCTATTCTATTCTATTCTATATGGTACTGATAATGGTAAATGGACTGTACTTATATCACAGGTGTCAAACATGCGGCCCGGGGGCCAAATCTGGCCCCTGAAAGGTTCCATTCCGGCCCACGGGATGAAAGTGCAAAAATTAACCCTTAACAGTCCAGGTTGTCCAAATCATTTTGGTTCAGGTTCCACATACAGACCACTGTGATCTACAGTAAAAATAACAACACAATAACCCATAAATAATGACAACGACAAATTTTCTTTGTGAAAAATTATGTGGAAAAAATATCATTACACTGCGAAAACATTTACATTTATAAAACTATCCTTTCACAATAAAATGCAAATAAATACATAAATATAAACAAAGATGAACAACCCGAAATGTGCAATTTGAACAATATTCTGCCTGTTACTAAATGTTTTGTGCATTTATGGATCCACTGTGATCTGTAGTTGTGTTAATAATAAGAGATGGAATATTGTAGAAAATGTTGAAATTTTAATTCCAAACTCCAAAATTTTTTTCAATATTCTGCCTGTTACCAAATGTTTATGTAACATTGTGTGCAAATGTACATGTATAAATAATAAGTCGAGGCATAATATTGTTAAAATTGCACAAATTTTCCAAATGAAACTTCTGTTTTTTCAGGTTATTCACATCTTTTTTTGGAAAATGTAAATATTTTCAGAATTTAATTGGAGGGTTTTTTGTACTAAAACAAAAAGAAAAACCTGGATTTGTCATTATTTATAGTTTTTTAAGTCATTATTTTACTGGTCTGGCCCGCTTGAGATCAAATTGGGCTAAATATGGCCCCCGAAGCAAAATATGTTTGACACCCCTGACTTATATAGTGCATTTTCGACATCTTCATGGCACTTTACACAGCCTCACATTCACCCATTTACACACACACTCATACACTAGTATTCTATTCTATTCTATTCTATTCTATTCTATTCTATTCTATTCTATTCTATTCTATTCTATTCCATTCTTATTTTATAGACACATTCTGCACCGCTGTAACCCTAGCTCTAACTAAACCAACCCAACTCTACTCACTACACACACATATGTAAATCTCCAGCTGTGTGTATGTGTTATAATACAGACGTGCACATATAGGAGGTGATTACACCAACACACCCTGTCAGACTGTGTTGTTCTACCCGCCTACTCGTACTAAAGCGTCCTCCACACAGTAGAATATTTGTGGGCTGGGCATTGCAGCACTCACAAAGTGCCTCTACAGACTTTTTTTTTTTTTTTTTTTTCTTTTAATAGACCAAATGTGTAGCACAATGGTCTTTCATGGCCCTTCTCCAGTTCAGTCGTAAGTAAGTGCACACTCTCCAGAGCCTTATTACTACACACAATAGAGAGGAGCCTGAGGGGATGTGGCTGCAGTCTCACAGGACTACAGCAGTGATTCATTTGCAGCCGAAGAGGAACAAACAAAATCAACATAAATATTTCACAGCCAAGTAGCACCTCAGACTTGAATAAAAAAAAAAAAAAGCCAAAAATGGACAGAGATTGGAGGGTTGGGGGGGGGTGGATCGGACTCAGACTCAAGAGTCGACCCTCCCCGATCGGCTTCTGGTGCATTTGTTTCCATGAAGGGAACCCATCAAATATGAAAGCGGGCCTTTTCATGGCTGTAATTGCTCGGGAGAGTGTGTGCATTGTGGCCTTATTGAAACGGTTTAATCGCGTGACAGCTTGAAAACCAAACACCGCAAAACATTTCCTCTGACAGTCATCGATTTGCTGCTTTATCTACGCGTCTGCAAAAACATTCAGCCCGGTGGCTAGCTGAGCCTAATGTTTTGACGCGTTTTAGAGTGAGTAATCATGCTCCAGTGTTGAAAAGGAGGAGGGATTTACCCAGCTGGAGGAAGCCATTTGGAATCCCTACATGCACTGGGTATGCGTATGTATTGTGTGTATATGTGTGTGTGTGTGCGGTGGTTAAACATAGTGGTACTTAGAAACAATTGCCCACCCGTAACTGTGACAAATTGAATGCCCTGCGACGACTCCTGTCACTTGGAGCCGATTACATAACAACTTAAATGCCGCTAAGTGACAGATATTCTAATTTAGGTAAAATGCAGCGACATTCTAACTGCACGGAAACTGGGATAAGTGCTTGAACGCAGCACGAGGTGCGCTCGGAATCGTGTCGCCGCGCTCCCTCCTCTTCATCTGAAAGCAACAGATTACATCAAACACATGTAAACTAGATTATTTAATAATTCTATTTACAATGATTTATGCTGGCAAGCAGGCTAACAGCAGTTCCATTTGTTAGGCACATGCTTTATGCAATCATGTAACAACAGGCCGTGTACACAGTGGCATAATACCACGCCATCTGGCTTATGATGCTGTGAACGTTAGACGGTCTGTTCCTTTTCTTAAGCCTGGTGCTTTCATTTATTAAAAAAAAAAAAAAAAAAAAAAAAACACATTTGCACCATTACACTGTTCAGCGTATGTTCATCTGTGTTTATCTTGAGCTTAAATACATACATTCATTCTCATTCAGGTTCGTTGCACACATTTAACCTCGTAAACATTGTGGTATTTTCACAGATATGATATAGTAATAGTGGCACATTTTTTATATTAACCATAAAACTGGGTAATATGGATAAAAGATGAAATCCTGATTTTATTCTCATCCTGCGTAGCTATTGAAAGGCTCACGTACACAATTAAACAGAAAACTCATATATTCCACAAGATATGGAATTCATTTCTAAAATTTTTAGAATCCAAACCGGGGAAGGAATAA
Organism: Sphaeramia orbicularis; assembly: GCF_902148855.1. Taxonomy (NCBI): domain Eukaryota; kingdom Metazoa; phylum Chordata; class Actinopteri; order Kurtiformes; family Apogonidae; genus Sphaeramia; species Sphaeramia orbicularis. Next base: position 16,102,878 of record NC_043961.1, on the reverse strand, counting down.
TCTCAGTTTTGGCATTTTTTCACTTTTATCATGAAGCAAAACCTTCATTGGAAAAATTAATTCAATATACTGCCCATATATTTACCATTAATGAGGAAAAAAAAGATAATCTTAACAATATTTACATACATCTTAAATGAAAATAAGTAGAATGGTCCTGTAGCTGTACATAAATACATAACTGCAGAAGCACAGTCATAATAAATATATATCATGATATCATGTGAATTTTAAGTTTTTTGTCAAGTCAAAATGTCTCCAAAGGAATAATCTCAGTTTTGGCATTTTTTCACTTTTATCATGAAGCAAAACCTTCATTGGAAAAATTAATTCAATATACTGCCCATATATTTACCATTAATGAGGAAAAAAAAAGATAATATTAACAATATTTACATACATCTTAAATGAAAATAAGTAGAATGGTCCTGTAGCTGTAAGTGCAGCCAAACAAAATCATATTAATCAACTAAAAATGCATAAATATATAACTGCAGAAACACTTTCATAATAAATATATTGTGATATAATGTGAATTTAACATTTTTGTCATGTAAAAATGTATCCAAAGGAATAATGTCAGTTTTGGCATTTTTTCCACTTTTATCATGAAGCAAAACCTTCACCGGAAAAAATTAATTCAATACATTGTGCATATATTTACCATTAATGAGGAATAAAAGATAATATTGACAATATTTACATCCATCTTAACTGAAAGTAAGTAGAATGATCCTGTGGCTATAAGTCCAAGTAAAATTAAACAATCAAGTAAAACTACATAAATATGCACCTGCAGAAACACATAAATAATAAAAGTATAATTATATAATGGAATTTTAAGTTTTTGTCAAGTCAAAATGTCTCCAAAGGAATAATATCAGTTTTGGCATTTTTTCACTTTTATCATGAAGCAAAACCTTCATTGGGAAAAAAAATAATTCAATATATTGTGCATATATTTACCATTAATGAGGAATAAAAGATAATATAAACAATATTTACATCCATCTTAACTGAAAATAAGTAGAATGATCCTGTAGCTGTAAGTGCAGCCAAACACAATCATATTAATCAACTAAAAATACATAAATATATGACTGCAGAAACACAGTCATAATAAATATATCATGATATAATGTGAATTTTAAGTTTTTTGTCGAGTAAAAATGTCTCCAAAGGAATGATATCAGTTTTGGCATTTTTTCCACTTTTATCATGAAGCAAAACCTCAATTGGAAAAATGTATTCTACACATTGCCCATATATTTGTAATTAATGAAGGAAAAAAAGATAATATTAACAATATTTACATCCATCTTAACTGAAAGGAAGTAGAATGGTCCTGTAGCTGTAAGTGCAGCCAAACAAAACCATATTAATCAACTAAAAATACATAAATACATAACTGCAGAAACACATTCGTAATAAATATATCATGATATAATGTGAATTTTAAGTTTTTTGTCGAGTAAAAATGTCTCCAAAGGAATGATATCAGTTTTGGCATTTTTTCCACTTTTATCATGAAGCAAAACCTCAAATGGAAAAATGTATTCTACATATTGCCCATATATTTGTCATTAATGAAGGAAAAAAAGATAATATTAACAATATTTACATACATCTTAACTGAAAATAAGTAGAACGGTCCTGTTGCTATAAGTTCAGGCAAAATTAATCAACTAAAACTATATATAAAAAATGCACCTGCAGAAACACATAAATGATAAATGTATAATTAGAAAATGGGAATTTTAAGTTTTTGTCCAGGCAATATGTCTCCAAAGGAATAATCTCAGTTTTGGCATTTTTTCACTTTTATCATGAAGCAAAACCTCAAATGGAAAAAATTAATTCAATATATTGCCCATATATTTACCATTAATGAGGATTAAAAGATAATATTAACAATATTTACATACATCTTATTGAAAATAAGTAGAATGGTCCTGTAGCTGTAAGTGCAGGCAAAATTAAACAATCAACTAAAACTACATAAAAATGCACCTGCAGAAACACATAAATAATAAAAGTATAATTATATAATGGAATTTTAAGTTTTTGTCAAGTCAAAATGTCTCCAAAGGAATAATCTCAGTTTTGGCATTTTTTCACTTTTATCTTGAAGCAAAACCTTCATTGGGAAAAAAATTAATTCAATATATTGTGCATATATTTACCATTAATGAGGAATAAAAGATAATATAAACAATATTTACATACATCTTAACTGAAAATAAGTAGAATGATCCTGTAGCTGTAAGTGCAGCCAAACACAATCATATTAATCAACTAAAAATACATAAATATATGACTGCAGAAACACAGTCATAATAAATATATCATGATATAATGTGAATTTTAAATTTTTTGTCGAGTAAAAATGTCTCCAAAGGACTAATCTCAGTTTTGGGATTCTTTTCACTTTTATCATGAAACAAAGCCTTCATTGGAAAAATGTATTCAATATATTGTGCATATATTTACCATTAATTAAGAAGAAAAAGATAATACTAATAATATTTATATAAATCTTAACTGAAAATAAGATGATTGATCCTGAAGCTGTAAGTGCAGGCAAACACAAGCAAATTAATCAATTAAAAATTCAGAAATACTGAGTTAAATATGAAATACTAAATGCTGGTGGTGTATTTCAGTGTTCCTCAGGTGATTTCTGGGCCTGTCACAGTCATTTCAAAACCACCATATTGTAATTATTTTTACATAATCGCCATAATGATAACGTCGCCTCCATTCAACTGTATAAAACAGCTGGTGAATCCAGCAGAAATAACATATTTTATCATTAAACCTCATCATGTGTCATCATTTAACATCATCATTGAATTAATGCCACAGAGGTTTATTTGGATTTGACAACTTTGTAAATTTCAGCCACAGGTTTTGTCATTTTAAGTCCTGTCATATGTACGAAAGGCAAACACAAATATAATAGAAGTCATGTTGTATATGTAGAAATTATGTGTCACTGCAGGATTATTGTTCTTTATAAGGTGTGTGAATAATTAAACTGTTATTAGACTTATAGTACATTTTTTATATTAACCATAAAACTGGGTAATATGGACAAAAGATGAAATCCTAAATTTATTCTCATCCTGCATAGCTATTGAAAGGCTCATGTACACAATTAAACGGAAAACTCATATATTCCACAAGATATGGAATTAATTTTTTAAAATTTTTAGAATCAAGACCTGATATCTCACCATCATAACTTACAAAGTGAGACCATAGTCCTTTTTTTTTCAATTTTTTGTTAAATGATGTTTGATTATGTATCAGATGAACAAAAAATGGATGTTGAGAAGTATTCAAGTCACTATTACTTTTATTATCTGTCAGTTATTATTTTGTCATCTTATTTACTGTCACAGCTGTTAAAAAAAATCAGATTTTTTTTTTTTTTACTATTAACATGAAGAACAACCTTGATTGGTAAAATTCATTCAATATATTGCTCATATATTTACCATCAATTAAGAAAAATAGATAATATTAATAGTATTTAGATACATCTTAACTGAAAATAAGTAGAATGATCCTGTTGCTATAAGTCCAGGCAAAATTAATCAACTAAAACTACATAAATATGCAACTGCAGAAACACATTCATAATAAATATTTAATTATATAATGTGAATTTTAAGTTTTTGTCAAGTAACAAATGTCCCCAATGGAATAATATCAATAATTATATTAAAAAAGATAATATTAATAATATTTATATAAATCTTTACTGAAAATAAGATGTTTAATGATCAATTTATGATTAATGAGTTAATGATGATTAAGTCATGTCATATGTACGAAAGGTAAACGCAAATATAATAGAAGTCATGTTGTATATGTAGAAATTATGTGTCACTGGAGGATTATTGTTCTTTATAAGGTGTGTGAATAATTAAACTGTTATTAGACTTATAGTACAGTGGCATAAAGTGAACATAATAGCGGATATTATCATTAATTGTAATTATCCGAATGAAAATCATCAACTTGAATGCATGTATTTAAGCATCATCACAGTGACAGTGACTTATATTGTCAAGTAAAGGAAACGTATTCAACCACAACCTGAAAACAATTCAATCAAAGTCCATATATGACTTCTATCAGTGCTCTATAGTAACTATATTGAAATCTGTAACCATTTACATGTTATAAACCATCAAAATATGGACCAGTATAAGTAAAGGCAAATTTTAAATATTTGAAAAATTTTATTTTATTTTTTTAATTTAAAAAAATCAACATTTCTCAAAACTAGGGCTGTCAAAATTAACACATTAATGCAGATTAATCCATCATCATGATTAATCTGATTAAACATTTTAACGCAATTAACCCATCTGCAGCACAGAATGACTCTGAAGTCTCTGCCAACGCTTTTGGGTCAGTTTGTCCAAGTAGAGTTAGCGTTGTGTATGAACAAATGGGCAGTTGATCCAGTAGTGACAGGCAGCAGAACCAACCCATAAAGATGGAAGACACTAAACAGTATGTTGGCCCTCTGGATGGAAATATGAGGACAAAAAAAACAAGACAGAACAGTTGTTTACAGTTGTTTTGTTGAAACTGTTGAAGGTGTTTAATAAACACATTAAGTGCATATTTATTCCCTTCTTTCTTGAGTCTGTTTACACATACATAATGAAACACGATTAATATAGATTAAAAATAAATGCTATTTAATGGTGATTAATCAAAATTGATCCACAGCAACCCTGCGATTAATCTGATTAAAAATTTTAATTGTTTGACAGCACTAGTCAAAACTGTGAACAAACTTTTTTGATATTGTCCAATCGTCTCTTGTTTTTGACCATGTAACTGCTTTCTGGAGTTCAACCAGGTCTTAAAAAAACATACCAAAGCTTTTATTAAAGCTCTCAAATCCAAAATCCTAAAGGATCCAACCAAATCCATGAGAAAAATGGCAATTGAACTTGAGGTAGAAACAAGACCGTTAGAAATGCAGTAAAATATGATTTGAAGTTAAAATCTTACACAAGAACACTTGTTGACAAGTGTTTTGGTTTGATTTTGGATTTGAGAGCTTTAATAAAAGCTTTGGTACGTTTTTTGTTGCTTCCTCCACTTCCAGACTTTCTTGTAATAGTTTTGCTCATAGTCATTCTCTTCTTTCCATTCTAAACAGTCTTTATGGACACTCCAACTATTTTTGAAATCTCCTTTGGTGTGACGAGTGCATTCAGCAAATCACACACTCGTTGACGTTTGCTTTCCTGATTACTCATATGGGCAAAAGTTTGTGAAAAGGTATGGATAATAGTGTTAGGTATGATTATGACATCAATATATGTTTGGTTTCAAAACAATTGACGTAGTGCCTGCTGAGAAAAAAACAACTAAATGTTCATTGTAAATTTTGCTTCCCCACCCTGTATATATATAAAAAAAAAAGCCTGAAAAGAAAACTACTGGGCTTGTTGCTGTTCAGTGTGTTCTAGTTCACAGTTCATGTTCAACATCCTAAATCTCCTACTGATGTACATTCTAGTGCCTTATTTAGTCCAAACCTGTCAAACTTTAATTCCTCTCTTTTGTCTTTTTCGGTTATTCCACCTGTTTTGACCCTAAAACACACAGTAAAACAAAACCACTGAAGTAAAGGAACACAAACACATACTCACAACAGCTTTTATGAACCTGAAACAGATGCACATTCACAACAAAAATCATGTCTGGGGGGTTAAAGGGTTTATATACATATATGTAGAGTGCATCCATCAGGTTGTAATGCAAACACCGCTGCTCAAACTGTCACATTAGAAGAACAGCTGATGAACTTTAGCCACTTTCCGCCTCACGCCTAAGGCAGCAGCGGCGGCGGTAGCTCTGACACGACCTTGACAGGAAACAGCTGATTAGGTCGTCCTCTAAGCTGGCTAAGGCCCAAGTATTAAACGTTCCAATCCCTCCAAATCTCAATCCGGCAATTTCACTGAGCAAACATGATTGACTTGAACTTTGAGTTTGCAGAGACGCCGCTCCGACTCGGCGAATCCGGCCTTTTCCGCAGACTAATGGACCGTGGGAGGAAAACCTGGGCTGCTCTGTGAACTCTGTAGACGCGGAGCTTAACACGTATCGGTGGGCTCCGGGTCGGCAGGACACGTGTCCATGCGGGGGTTTGGACGGCAGAGCCACATTCACAAATCTACATTCCTGTGATCCCCGTCAGCTCAGACCGGTTTACGGGGATGAACGGGTCTTTACGGGTGCTTCGACACAACAAAGCCAAGACTACGACGGTGCCTCGAGTGACAAATCCTGGAGGGGTTTCACTCAGGATCGGACGTCACCATGGCAACACCCGACACATGGACGCTTTACCTGCGCTGAAAACTATGAACTCCAATGATATGAAGCAGGACCGTCGAACTCATGTTAGTTCAGGGGAACGTTCATAGAGTCTATGATCTGAAGTGGACCGGACCAGTAAAACCTGTATTATAACACTGGAAGACCTAAGAGTGTGTGTGTGTGTGTGTGTGTGTGTGTGTATCTGCACAGTTCTGAGAAACTGAGGCATGTCTAACTGGCCGATTTGGTTCCTACAGTTGAGGAATAGTTCCATCTCCACACTAAACATCTTTTTTCTTTAAAGGAGTGATGTTTTGCTTTTCTAAATGTAATTATGCATTTGTAAACATTTCTAGAAACTTTTCTAGAAAAGCACTCAGAGAGCACAGACCTCCACCAAGGCAGATCAGTGCCCCCCCCCCCCCCCCCCCCGCCCCCCCATTACCACCAAAATTTAATCATTTGTTCCTTGTGCCAGTATCAACATTTCCTGAAATTTTCATCCACATTCGTCCATAACTTTTTGAGTTATCTTGCACACAGACAAACAAACCAACACCAACAAAAACATAACCTCCTTGGCGGAGGTAATTATTTCATTACCTGTCTGTCCGTGTGCAAGATAACTCAAAAAGTTATGGACGAATGTGGATGAAAATTTCAGGAAATATTGATACTGGCACAAGGAACAAATGATTTAATTTTGGTGGTAATGGGGGGAGGTGGGGGGGCACTGATCTGCCTTGGCAGAGGTCTGCGCTCCCCGAGTGCTGATCTAGTTTTATTATTTTTTTCTTCAATTTTGTCCAGTTTGTGTCTTATTTTGTTCATGTTACTTATTATTTTGTTAGTTTATTATTTATTTTTATTGATCCCTTTGGCTGTTTTGTTCCTTTTGTTGCTTATTTTATTCTTTTGGTTTTGTTGCATATTCAAAATATATAAATAAAACTAGAAGCACTCGGAGAGCGCAGACCTCCGCCAAGGCTGATCAGTGGCCCCCCCCGTGGGGCCCCCCCACCCCCGATCACCACCAAAATTTAATCATTTCTTCCTTATCCCATTTCCAACAAACCCTGAAAATTTCATCAACATCTGTCCATAACTTTTTGAGTTATGTTGCACACTAACGGACAGACAAACAGACAGACAGACAAACAAACAAACAAACAAACAAACAAACAAACAAACAAACAGACAGACAAACCCTGGCAAAAACATAACCTCCTTGGCGGAGGTAATAAAATAAAATAAATAAATAAATGCATGTTCATAATAAATCATTAAATCAAATCAAAAATCAGTCATTTAGATTATAATGAATGAATGAATGAATGAATAAATAAATAAATAAATGCATTTCATGATAAATCACTAAATCAAATCAAAAATCAGTCATTTAGATTAGAATGAATGAATGAATGAATAAATAATAGATAGATAGATAGATAGATAGATAGATAGATAGATAGATAGATAGATAGATAGATAGATAGATAGATAGATAGATAGATAGATAGATAGATAGATAGATAGATAGATAGATAGATAGATAGGTAAATGCATGTTCTTGATAAATCACTAAATCAAATAAAAAAATCAGTCATTTAGATTAGAATGAATGAATGAATGAATGAATAATAAATAAATAAAATAAAATAAAATAAATAAATAAATAAATGCATGTTAATGATAAATCACTAAATCAAATCAAGAATCACTCATTTAGATTAGAATGAATGAATGGATGAATGAATGGATGGATGAATGAATGAATGAATAATTGCATGTTCATGATAAATCAGTAAATCAAATAAAAAATCAGTCATTTAGATTAGAATCAATGAATCAATGAATGAATCAATGAATGAATCAATGAATGAATAATGAATAAATAAATAAATAAATAAATAAATAAATAAATAAATAAATAAATAAATAAATAAATAAATAAATGCATGTTCATGATAAATCACTAAATCAAATCAAGAATCAGTCATTTAGATTATAATGAATGAATGAATGAATGAATGCATGGGTGAATGCATGAATGAATGAATAAATAAATAAATAAATGCATGTTCATGATAAATCAGTAAATCAAATCAAAAATCAGTCATTTAGATTAGAATGAATGAATAAATGAATGAATAATAAACAAATAAATAAATAAATAATTGCATGTTCATGATAAATCACTAAATCAAATAAAAAAATCAGTCATTTAGATTATAATAAATGAATGAATGAATGAATAAATAAATCAATAAATCAATAAAGTAAAGGGTTGGTCTAAACCCAGTGTCTCTGGGGTTTATCTCCAGACTTCTTTCATTTCTCTGGTGGGTTTATGGTTGAACATCATACGTGCCATGGATTAAACCGTCTGCGATCAGAAGAACACATGATGTCAGTGACGAGCTTCATTTCTGAGCCCGTGAGTGAGTTTGAGTCTTAAAAAAGCTGCAAATCCATAATTGTGTCATGCCGCTGTATTCATCTTCCACTGTATTGTAAAGAATTACAGTGATTAAAGAGCGGCTCAGAACAAGCCCAGCGCTCCTTCTGCTTCTGCCTTTTACATCGAGTGCCAAACAGACTGTTCTAATTACTGTACACTGCAACTAAGGAATATCAAGAAAGAAAGAAAAAAAACAAAAAAAAACAACTTGTATCGAGGAAATGAGTCTTGTTTTTTTTGTTTTTTGTTTTTTTTTTCCTAAGATGAGAAATAGTCTTGTCAACCATGTTTTTCATTAAACAAGTAGCATCATCTTAAATATCCAGCAAACACTGAGCTACATTTAAACAGAAACAAGAAAAAACTGGAGTTTGTATAATATCACAGCAGAGAAACAGGGTTATTTTGTTTATTTTAACAGCGTGTGAGGGTGTTTATATGTGTTCATGTTATGTTCAAGTACACTCTGTAGATGTCAATGTTTTCACAGTAGGATTTTACTTTTTCCACTATAAAACATAGACAAAAGTTTTGAACTAATATTATTTATAGGTTATCTTATCATTTATAGTATTTTACTGAAAAAAAAATTACACTGAAGATATTAACAATTAACGGTGTCAAAATCATTCTAGTTCAGGGACCAAATGTGTGCAATTAATATGTACTACTTCTGACCACAATACTGTGAAATTTTTAATATTTCATACTGTATATATAACTTATTTTAACTTATTTTATGTTAGGACACACACATTTATTTACTATTGAAATCTATGGTTTTTATGCTTTTTATTCTATGTATGTCTGCACTGAAGGAGCTGCTTTTGAAATCCCAATGTGTATAGTGACATTAAAGGCATTCTATTTAATTTAATTTTATTTTATTTTACTTTATTCTATTTTATTTTATTCTATTTTATTTTGTTTTATTCTATTCTATTTATTTTATTTATTCTATTCTATTCTATTCTATTCTATTTTATTCTATTCTATTCTATTCTATTCTATTTTATTTTATTTATTCTATTTTATTCTATTCTATTCTATTCTATTTTATTTTATTTTATTTTATTTTTTTATTCTATTCTATTCTATTCTATTCTATTCTATTCTATTCTAAATACAGACCAATTGGATTGCAAGTGGATCTTGATTTAGTGTATTAAAAAAAAGGAAAATTACATGAAAATCTTTAATTTTTAAACCATTCTTGCACAAAAAATGTGAATATGTGAAATGTGAATGTAAGACCTGAACATGTCTTAACAGAAGTCTGTGTATTTGTACCAATATTCTGTCTGTTATTCCATGTTTTAGTTTATTTGTAGATCCGCTGTGATCTGTACGTTATGATGCACGTGTGTAAATGTGAAACTGAGGCAGAATGTTGTTAAAATAACATTTATTTATCTTACGAAATTTCAAATTTGTTCATGATATTCACATTTTTAAAGGATAGTTTGTAGATATAAACATTTTTCCAGATGTTATTTTAGTTTTTCATTCTAAAACAGTAGAAAAAAACTTTTGTATTGACATTATTTATAGGTTCTTATCATTTATAGAATTTTACTGAAACAATTTCACTCAAGATATTAACGATCAACGGTGTCAAAATCAAAATCAATGCAGTTCAGGGACTGAATACAGACCAACTGGATCGAAAGTGGATCTTGATTTAGTGTAAAAAAAAAAAAAAAGGAAAATTACATGAAAATCTTTTAATTTTTAAATCATGCTTGCACAAAAAATGTGAATAACCTGAAGTGTCTAAACAGAAGGGTGAGGTGAAGGGCGTCACAGATGGACAGTCCACGGCTGTTAGACTCAGAACTTCTGAACCAGACAAGTTTCACACAAATATTACACAGAATTCTAAAGGTTTAAACTCCATCTGAAACAGACTGAGGGCAACATTTAGACTCAAATAGTTTTACATGAAAAATATCAAAAACTACTGCGTCACCATCCATCCATCTGTCTATCCATCTGTCCGTCCGTCCATCCGTCCATCCATCCAGTTCTTCATTTCTATCCATCCATCCATCCATTCTGTCTGTCCACCTACCCATCCATCCATCCACCCATCCATCCATCCATCCATCCATCCATCCATTCTTTGATTTCAACCATTCCATCCATCCATCCATCCATCCATCCATCCATTACGTCTGTCCATCCATCCATCCATCCATCCGTCCATCCATCCATCCATCCATCCATCCATTCTTTGATTTCAACCATTCCATCCATCCATCCATCCATCCATCCAGTCCGTCTGTCCGCCCATCCATCCATCCATTCTTCCATCCATCCACCCATCCATCCATCCATCCATCCATCCATTCTTTGATTTCAACCATTCCATCCATCCATCCATCTATCCATCCAGTCCGTCCGTCTGTCTATCCATCCATTCTTCCATCCATCCATCCATTCTTTGATTTCAACCATTCCATCATCATCCATCCATCCATCCATCCATCCATTCTTTGATTTCAACCATTCCATCCATCCATCCATCCATCCAGTCCGTCTGTCCGCCCATCCATCCATCCATTCTTCCATCCATCCATCCATCCATCCATTCTTTGATTTCAACCATTCCATCATCCATCCATCTATCCATCCAGTCCGTCCGTCTGTCTATCCATCCATTCTTCCATCCATCCATCCATTCTTTGATTTCAACCATTCCATCATCATCCATCCATCCATCCATCCATCCATTCTTTGATTTCAACCATTCCATCCATCCATCCATCCATCCATCCATCCATCCATCCATCCATCCATCCATCCATCCATCCATCCATCCATCCATTCTTTGATTTCAACCATTCCATCCATCCATCCATCCGTTTTATTCTTCTCTTTTTCCCATTCTGCTTTTTTCAGTCCAAACCCAAAGGTTATTTTCTGTCGGATTTCTTTTCCACTATGTGTGTACAGTCCTTTGGGTTAAATCTGTGATAATCAGCTAATTGTCTTGACTTTATCCTAAACAGAATTAAGTCCAATCAGCCTCATCCTCTGCTTTTAACTCTCATCTATTGAACACATCACAAATACCTCATTTACAGAATGTCAATGCCTTCCTTCATTATCCTGCCAGTGTCATTTTGCCAAAGGTTACTCAATAATATAAAGATTTTATTAAGGACCGTTTATAGCTGTAGTTTTTTTTCTACCAAATTTACTGCATCGGTTTATTGGCACTTTTAACCCTTAAAGACCTGGAACTGTTTTTGTTCCAAATGACTTTTCTCCACATTTATTACATGATCATCCTCTATATTTTACAGTGAAACTCAATATTTTCTATAATTTGCTTTTTTACATACATTTTCTGTAGTTGTTCATTATTAGTCTTTGTACTGACTGCTAGAATAGAACAGAATAGAATAGAATAGAATAGATCTTTATTACTATTATTACTATCATTGTTAAGGAACAATAAAAATCGGTTTAGCAGCACATACTTAAAGTGCAAAAAAGATTATATAATTTTATATATCAAACAAAATACTAAGAAATATTGGTAATGTACAAAAAAAACTACAGATAAAATATTAAATATACAAATACTACTAAAATATACACAAACTCTAGACTACAGATAAGAAATGTGTACAAGCTATAATGATTGGTGGTTAATATATGATGTTATATTTCTTATACATTATCACCATTATTTTAGGATTATCGTATTTAATTTACTTATAATGTAGATTATCATAAAAGTGCAGATAAAACTGAAGAAAAAGTGTCATTTTCAGCACTTTATGCCAAAATTCAAGGGTTTTTGGTTAATTCTTCCCTTATTTCTCTAGTATTTTACTCTTTTTATTCTCATTTTACAAGTTTTTGTAAATTTTTTCCTATGAATAAATAAGGTGAAACTGCATTTTACACCAATTACTTACATGAATTGACAAGATTAATGGATCAACAGGTATTAAACAGTTTAGATCAGTAGGTGGTTTTGGTTTTTGAGGGTTAACAGACTAAATACAGGGTTCTGGATGTTATGAAACAAGGAATTCTCCTAATTTTTTCTAGTATTTGTATTTTATGCTGGAAAAACAGTTCTGAAAAGCTGAAACTTGAAAGGATGAATCTTTATTTTTGAAATGTCTGAGCGTATACATGAGACCGATCGGTTCGATGGGTTGTATTTTGTTCATTTTATTCCCATTTTACAAGGATTTGTTCATTTTTATGCCATATTTCAAGGGTTTTTGGTAAAAATTTTCCTAATTTTTCAAGTATTTTGCTCATTTTCTTCTCATTTTAGAAGGATTTGTTTCACTTTTATGCCATATCTCAAGGGATTTTGGTAACTTTTTTCCTTATTTTTCAAATATTTTGCTCATTTTCTTCTCATTTTAGAAGGATTTGTTCACTTCTATGCCATTTTTCAAGGGTTTTTGGTAAACTTTTTTCCTTATTTTTCAAATATTTTGCTCATTTTATTCTCATTTTAGAAGGATTTGTTCACTTCTATGCCATTTTTCAAGGGTTTTTGGTAAAATTTTTCCTTATTTTCCAAGTATTTTGCTCATTTTATTCTCATTTTAGAAGGATTTTTTCACTTTTACGCCATTTTTCAAGGGTTTTTGGAAAAGTTTTTCCTTATTTTTCTCGTATTTTGCTCATTTTATTCTGATTTTGGAAGGTTTTGTTCACTTTTATGCCATATTTCAAGGGTTTTTGGCAAAAAAAATTTCCTCATTTTTCAAGTATTTTGCTCATTTTATTCTCATTTTAGAAGGATTTGTTCACTTTTATGCCATTTTTCAAGGGTTTTTTGTTCATTTTCTCCTTATTTTTCTGGTATTGTGCTCATTTTATTTCCATTTGAGAAGGATTTGTTCATTTTTAGGTCATATTTCAAGGGTTTTTGGTTCATTTTTCCTTATTTCTCTAGTATTTTGCTGTTTTTCTCCTCACTTTAAATTTAATGAACTGGGGAAAATATGATGGAACAGGAAGTAATTCAGAATTAAGTATCACATATTGGCTGATTTGGAAAAAACACAACAGACAGGATGAAGCTGTTGGTTGTCTAATAACTGAAGGACGTTAAGAGAAATCAATAATTAAATGGGATAAATCTGACACTGATTAAAAACAGTTGAAATTCAGTTCTTGCACATGTTAAAGTTGTATTACAGATTCAATATTTTGCAGCAGTTTTGGAAGTTGGTGTGATGTCAGGTGTGATATGACAAAAGTACAATCTCTGCTAACTTTATTTCATGTTTCCACCTATTTCCCAAGTTTCCTCTGCATCAGTTGGTTTTCCAGGTTTGAAACCTTGTAAACGCTGATCGGAAACCCGTCGAGCATATGCTGGAAGAACAGTTCTGAAAAGCTGAAACTTGAAAGGATGAATCTTTATTTTGAAACGTCTGAGCGTATACATGAGACGATCGGTTTGATGGGTTGTTTTTATTTATTTTTTTTTTTTGCTCCAACATATGCAGCCGAGTTTTCAGATCACGGTTTACAAGGTTTCACAACTGGAAAACAAACTAAAAGATGAACAGCAGGAGAAGAGGGACGGATCTGAAACACACCGGAGAAATATATAAAAAGATCTGAAGCAGGGAAAACTCATATCTACAGGAGATTGTTATATCAAAACACTGACCCACATCTGAGTTTCAGTCAAAAATGATCTCCTTTCTAACTTTGACACAGTGACACTTGTTCAGTCTTTGCATTAACGTCCATTTGTCATGATCTGATCGTGAGTTTTCAGCTCTAATGTCTCTGATCACACTTTGGCACCACAGCCAACATGACCAATAAAATGAACAAAAATGAATAATAAACTAATAAAATAATAAGTAACATGAACAAAATAAGCCACAAACTGAGCACAATTGAAGAAATAATCATAAAATAAAAAAAAAAAATGGAGGAAAATGAACAAAATTAGCAACTAAATGAACAAAAATTAATAGAATATTTACAAAATAATAAATAACGTGAAAATGAAGTAAAAAAAAAAAAAAAAAAAAAAAAAGAATAAAATATGCAACAAGTAGTTGAATTTGGGCCCAGTAGTTTTTGTTTTGGCCTATTTTTTCTAAATCTAAATCTTTACAAAATCTCCTTTTTCTAACTCCAAAATGCAGTTACACAGTCAAAAGTCAGGAAAAACACAGTAAATAAATAACTAAATAACTAACTAAATCAACAAGAAAATGAAAATCACCTCAACACTAGAATGATGAACATAAATTGTGAACTGTAACACCTTTGATAGTTAATTTCACTTGATTTTGTTGATTATTTGTGACTTATTTTTGTTCTTTTCACTCATTTCTTGATTTTGATTCATATTTGTACTTTTCTTTAATTTTGTGGTTATTTTTTTTGTTCATTTTCTTCATTAATTTGTTCATTTTCATTCATTTAGAAATTTTTTGCAAATTTTTTTCATAGGTCAGTTCAGAGTTTGATTATTTTTGTTAAAATTTTTTATATCTATGAATATTCTGACAACTTGATTTTTTGTTAATATAAATTTTTAAATACCTGTTTGTAGTCAAGGAAAGCAGTTACATGGTCAAAACTAGGTAAAAACACAGTATTTAAAAAAAAAAAAAAAGGAAAATCACCACAACACTACAAACAACAGTAAAAACAAATAACACAAGGAAACTTTGTTAAAAACAAAAAAAAAAACAAAAAACAAAAAAAACAAACATTTATTTTTACAGTGAGTCGGGCTCACTCACTGCTCTGTGTTTTACCCTCCACTCTGCAGGTGGCGGGGGGTGAACTGAGCATGCTCAGATGTCAATGGAAAGAACAAGGCTATTCTATCAGCATCTATTCTGATCAGATCTGAGTTATTCATCCAAATACACTAAAAAGTAGAAACACTATTAATACATAAGTGTGGAGCATTACCTTGCTGAAGGCCATATACAATATAATAATTACATGCATCTTACACTGTAAGAAAACCACATCACCAGGAACCTTCATTACCTGGAACTTACACTATATGGACAAAAGTATGTGGACATGTTGAATTCAGGTGTTTCATTTCTAACAGGGGTCTGGGATACAAAACAATAATAACAAATGTCAGAATATAGTTTTATAATGGGATAAATATCATTGCATTGGTTTGGTTTAAATTGTTATCTTTGCTTCCAAATGATTTTGACTTAATTTCTCTCAACATTGATTTTTTTTTTTTATTTATTTTTTTTTTATCCATGACAACGATTTTAAATGTTCTACCTTTAAATTTCTAAAATATTTTTCATGCTCTGACTGTAAATAATAATTTTCTACCACAACTAACCATCTACTTTCTTCACATCTCACTGAGGACGAAAAATCTAACATTAAACTTTAAGGAAATATTGATGTTAATAAACAAAATAGCAATCTATATGGCAGTGGTTTCCAACCTTTTTTGGCTCGTGACCCCATTTTAACATCAAAACTTTCTGGCGACCCCAGACATTTAAAACAGAGCCTTTTTTTTTTTTTTTTTTGCTAAAACTTATTTGTTTTTGATCATGTAATAGTTTGCTATACTATGTTTCAAATAAACATTAATTTTAGATGACAGTTAGTCTATATAATGTATATTATTATGGACGGAGGCAGAAAAGCCAGGTGTAGATTACTGCACAAAGTGTGAATTAGATTTTCCTTGGTCAGGATATGTACAGTCAGTCCAGCTTGGATTTACAAGGCTGACAATTAATACTGAACTAACAAGAACTCAAACTATGAATTATGAAAGAGCTGCAGCATCTGAAACTGACCACAATGAACATTTTGAAAGATAAACAGAACCACAGTGCTTCAGTTTCAGACTAACAGTTTGTCAGGTCTTTTATGGATTAAGATTGTGTCTGTCAACTCACCACATATTTTTAAGAGTAAGGTTTTATTTTTATTTTTATCAGTTACTAGAAATTTCAGGCGACCAATGTAGGGTCCCGACCCCAAGGTTGAAAAACACTGCTATATCAATCAATCAACCTTTATTTATAAAGCGCTTTTCATGCACAGGTGCAACACAAAGTGCTTTACAGAATTAAAAACAATTACACAATAAAAACAGAAAAACAATTACAAAGAAAACCCCTCCCTCCCACCCTCCATACTAGACACGCACACACACACACACACACACTATATGGACATAAATATAGGACACATCATGTCTACAACTGTAAGATGTCCTGTTCATGAGGATTTAAGAAATATACTGTATTTATTTAAACCAAACTAACTAATGCAATGATATTTATCCTAGTATAAAACTATATTCTGACATTTGTCATCATTCTTTTGTATCCCAGACCCCTGTTAAGAAAAGAAAACACCAGAATTCAACGTGTCCACATACTTTTGTCCACAAAGTTTATATTCATTTCCCATTCCGTCCCTGATCCTGTGCGTTGGCAGTGAATTGGATTAACCCACCTGTAAAGGGGCGGTGGGCTTCCCTGGGCTTCGCAGCTGAACACCACCTCCCTGTTCTTCTCCACCGTCTCCACAGGATACACGATGCTTCCAGGCTGTTTGGTGAAGACAGGACTCTGCAGGACGCCGCTCACTGAGGGACGACAACCAAAAAGACGACTCGATGTTATTCCAACTCAGATGGCGGCGGCTGGTGAAGCAAGCCAATAAGACAGACGCACAAACAGGTCGATGCTGCTCAAAGTGATTAGAGCAGGGGTGTCAAACAGGTGGTCCGTGGGCCAAAACAGGCCCACCAAGGGTCCAATCGGCCCACGGGATGAATTTCCAAAGTGTAAAAAATACACTGAAGATTTTAACAATCGATTTAGTTCAGGTTCCACATATTTAGTGATTTAGTGATTTATTCCGAACATGCAATGAAATTTAACATATATGCACTTGCAAAACATACGTAATAATACAAATATCAAGAATCATAAGAATCTTAGACAGAAGAAAGCACAATAATTCCATTTACATGCCCGAAAAGGGGTGGGAAGAAGTATAACTTATTTAATCCCACCCCCTCTCCCTACAATATTATTAATAATATATGTCCCTCTTCCTTTTACATTACTCTTCTACATTTATATATCTATTCACACACACACAAACACACATACACACACACTCATTCATCCATATACACATATATACGTTTATACATATACACACATACAAATACACATATAATCTTTTACCAATGCCTTTCTTAGTTGTGCTAGCGAATAAATAAACAATTAATAACTAACTCAAGGAAGGAAATATATACATATATAGACCAATAAGATCTAAAATAAAATAACATAATAACATACAAATATGACAACTACAAATTTTCATCTTGGTTTAACCCATAAAGACCCACTGCTACTTTTGTGTCAGTTTTTTTTTTTTTTTTTTTTTTTTTTCATTTAACCTTTCTTAAGCGATTTATCTTATATTATCTTCTGTATTTTGCATTTTATCAGCATAAATCTGGTATTTTCCTACATTTGATTCACTGATCATGGAAATGTTCATAAAAGCTCAGATTAAAGTTGAGGGTTATTGTATCAAAAACAGAGAAAACTGAAGAAAAGTGACTTTTTCTGTCAAATATAACATTAACTGAACATAAACCAGGCATTTCCATCCACTGTCATTGATCCAACTCCATGGGTTTTACTGGTGAATCAATGTTGTGGAAGATGACGGTGTTTCCATGGTAACAATGGAGCCATATCTGACGACGATGAAAGATGAAAAACTGTATTTACACCAATTATTTACATGGATTGATAGGATTAGTGGATCAACAGGTATTTAACAGTTTAGATCAGTGGATGGTTTTGGTTGACAGTGGCTGTTTGAGTCTTTATGGGTTAATATAAAAAAATATATATATTACTCACTAAACAATAAAATGTGAATAACCTGAACCAATATGAACAACCTGAAATGTAAAGAAAATTAAGTGCAATTGTACCAATATTCTGCCTGTTACTAAATATTTTGTGCGTTTGTAGATCCACTGTGATCTGTAAGTGTGTTATTCATTTCGAAAAAACTCATTGAGATTAAAACCTTGTTTGCAAGAGTGTCCTGGCAATAATAAGATGAGATGTAATATTGTTGAAACTGTTCTTATTTTAGTTCCGAACTCCAAAATTTCAACAATATTATGTCTGTGTAACACTGCGTGTAATGCACATGTATAAATGATATATCGAGGTATTAATATTGTTAAAATTGCTCTTATTTTTCTCCTAAATTAAACATTTTCAGGTTGTGAAAAGATAGTTTGTAAATGCACAGGGTGGGGAAGCAAAATTTACAATATTTGAGGCAGGGATTGAAAGACAGTGTATGACCAATTAGTTTATTCAAAGTCATGAGAATTATTTGCCACAAGAAAATTTCCATAATAGAAAATGTTTTTATTCTATGTGTCCTCCTTCTTTCTCAATAACTGCCTTCACACACTTCCTGAAACTTGCGCAAGTGTTCCTCAAATATTCGGGTGACAACTTCTCCCATTCTTCTTTAATAGTATCTTCCAGACTTTCTCGTAATAGTTTTGCTCATAGTCATTCTCTTCTTTCCATTATAAACAGTCTTTATGGACACTCCAACTATTTTTGAAATCTCCTTTGGTGTGACGAGTGCATTCAGCAAATCACACACTCTTCGACGTTTGCTTTCCTGATTACTCATATGGGCAAAAGTTTGTGAAAAGGTATGGATAATAGTGTTAGGTATGATTATGACATCAATATATGTTTGGTTTCAAAACAATTGACGTAGTGTCTGCTGAGAAAAAACAACTAAATGTTCATTGTAAATTTTGCTTCCCCACCCTGTAAATATTTTCATAATTTATTGTTATTTTTTGCACTAAAACAACAAGAAAATCTTGTAGTTGTCATTATTTATAGGTTAAAAAAGGAAATATACAATGCAAAATGTTCAAATAGTGTTAAATAGTGAAAGAAAAAAACAAAAAACTTTAACAGTAAGTTATTATTTTACTGGTCCAACCCATTTGAGATTAAATATGGCTGAAAGTGGAACGTGGAAGAAAATGAGTTTGACACCTCTGGATAGAAATAGAAAACAAAACAAAAAAAACAGCACAAGAAGACAAAACATATCAATTGCAACCTCCTGTCACAACAAGAAGACTGATTTGAGGCGAGACGCGTCTTTAACGGCTATTAAGGTGTGAGGTAATAGGATATAGAGCCTGATTTATACTGAACAATCGCCTGGAAAAACACCCTCATTTGCTTTTGTCAGCTTTGCTTGTTATGCCTTTTATTTACTTATTTGTTCCAGCCGTGTCAGATATTATGTGTCCGATGCGGAGGTTTAATCACTCGGTTTCATGTGGTTAGAGCTTTTTGTTCTAAGTGACACAACACCAGTCTCGGTTTTCAACACCAGGCGGCCCATTAAAGCGCTGTGTTTCCACCACCATTTCCAAAGTATCCGCCAAACTCAGAAGACGAGGAAAAATAACAGATGTGATTACTCTTATTTGTTTACCGCAGCTCGACTCTTTTCATTTTTTAACCCAGTGCTACTTATAAATAAAATTGGTCTAGGCCTGTAGATGTGGTTTATACTATTAGTGTTTAATATAACTGTCCCTGTGCTGCTGTAACGCTGCAATTTCCCTGTTATAGGACTAATAATAAAAAATAAAAATCTTATCTTAATTTAGAATTACGTATTGAACTTGTAAAACCCAGTGGTACTTTTGTGGCAGTTCCTAAAATTAATTTTTACTCTATTTAAGTGATTTTATCACCATTTATTATAATATTGTGTAAATGGGTCGGACCAGTAAAAGAATAGCTTTACTTTACTGTTACTGTTACAGTTTTTTTGTTTTTTTTGTCTTTTACTATTTAATACTATTTGAATATTTGGCATTGTATATTTCCTTTTTAACCTGTAAATAATGACAACCACAAGATTTTCTCATTGTTTTATTGCAAAAAATAACATAAATTATGAAAATATTTACATTTACAAATTATCTTTTCACAAAAAAAGATGTGAATAACCTGAACATTTTAATTTAAGAGAAAAATAAGAGCAATTTTAACAATATTATGCCTTGACATATTATTTATACATGTGCATTACACACAGTGTTACACAGAGAGTTTGGAACTAAAATAAGAACAGTTTCAAACCAATATTACGTCCATTTACAATAATAAAATTTGATTGATTGATTTGATTGGTTTTCCCCTGTAAGTTGCTTTGGAAAAAAGCATCTGCCAAATGCATAAATGTAAATGTAAATATTATTCTCTCTATTTCCGGGTTGTTCAGTGAAAATCATGTATTTTGCTTCATTTAAAGGAGTGATATTTTGCTTTTTTAAATGGAATTATCATTTTCAAACATGTCCCTGTGGTCTACATAAACTGTAACTGCTCTGCTTGGGTCTGAATTCTTCATTAATTCAACTCCACAGGTCCATCTTCAACCCTATTTCTGAGTAATGACACCAAAAAGGTGGTTTGGAGCGCTGGCCCTTAAATGCACATGAGCCACTTCAAGCCCCGCCCCTCCAGGTTGTTGGCTGTGCTGCTCTGTCCCGTTCAACCAACAACTGAACATTTTAGGTAATCGGCTCGAAGTTTGGACATACAACAATTATGTCGTACTCTGAGAAATGTTCATCGGAAGTCTTGACCTTATATGTGCAAATGTCATTGATGTAGCCAGTTATAAAACGTAACAAATTAAGCAGAAATTGACACGGGTTGTAGAAATCCACTCGAATTTTTGCTGGAATGAATATAAAGATAGCTTTGCAGCACCTGGACGGTTCAAATTCAAACTTTATGAACTATTAGGGTCCAAATACACAAATAAATGAACCAAAACTAATAAAAGTGGGTTTAGCAAAATATGACCCCTTTAAATTATTGATCATTGCTTTTAACTGATCATTAACGGTCCGATTAAGTTGAGGGTTATTAAATCAGAAACAGAGAAAGCGGAAGAAAAAGTGACTTTTTCAGCAAAATCTATCATTAACTGAACATAAACCCAGTGTGTCCATCCACTGTCATTGATCCAACTCCATTGGTTTTACTGGTGAATCAATGTTGTAGAAGATGACGGTGTTTCCACGTCAACAAATTCTAATATGAAATAACAAAATCATTTTTCTACATAAGCTCCACTAGAGTCTAAACACTTTTGGAATCTATGTTTCATGGATACAGTCCTTCTTTGTAGAATTACCGAGGCCGTCTTCGACACAGTCTTCGTCTTAAACGTGTCTAAACATTTTGACTCTCCCTCGTATGTTTTATACTATCAGTGGTTTAATTTTACTATCCTTATGTCGCCGCAACACTGCAAATTTCCTTGTTGTGGGACTAATTAAGTATTATGTCATCTTATCTTGTTTTAGGATATCACATTTAATTTACTTATAATGTAGATGGTCATAAAGCTTAGAGAAAACTGAAAAAAAGTGTAATTTTCAGCAAAAAAATATCATTGATGATGTAAAAACCCAGTGTGTCCATCCACTGTCATTGATCCAACTCCATTGGTTTTACTGGGAATCAATGTTGTAGAAGATGACGGTGTTTCCACGTTCAACAAAAATTATTATATAAAATAACAAAATCATTTTTTTGCATAAGCTCCACTAGAGTCTAAACACTTTTGGAATCTATGTTTCCATGGATACAGTCCTTCTTTGTAGAATTACCAAGGCCGTCTCGACACAGTCTTCGTCTTAAACGAGTTTAAACATTTTGACTCTCCCTCGTATGTTTTATACTATCAGTGGTTTAATTTACTATCCTTATGTCGCCGCAACACTGCAAATTTCCTTGTCGTGGGACTAATTAAGTATTATGTCATCTTATCTTGTTTTAGGATTATCACATTTAATTTACTTTTTATGTAGATGGTCATAAAAGCTTAGAGAAAACTGAAAAAAAGTGTAATTTTCAGCAAAAAATATCACTGATGATATAAAAACCCAGTGTGTCCATCCACTGTCATTGATCCAACTCCATTGGTTTTACTGGTGAATCAATGTTGTAGAAGATGACGGTGTTTCCACGTTCAACAAAATTATTATATAAAATAACAAAATCATTTTTTTGCATAAGCTCCACTAGAGTCTAAACACTTTTGGAATCTATGTTTCCATGGATACAGTCCTTCTTTGTAGAATTACCAAGGCTGTCTTCAACATAGTCTTTGGCTTAAATGTGTCTAAACATACTGACTCTCCCTCGTATGTTTTATACTATTAGTGGTTTAATTTTACTAGCCTTCTTTAGCCATAACACTGCAAATTTCCTTGTCGTGGGACTAATTAAGTATTATGTCATCTTATTTTAGGATTATCGCATTTAATTTACTTCTTATGTAGATGGTCATAAAAGCTTAGAGAAACTGAAAAAAAGTGTAATTTTCAGCAAACAAATATCATTGATGATATAAAACCAGTGTTGTCCATCCACTGTCATGATCCAACTCCATTGGTTTTACTGGTGAATCAGTGTGTAGAAGATGACGGTGTTTCCACGTTCAACAAAATTATTATATAAAATAACAAAATCATTTTTTTGCATAAGCTCCACTAGAGTCTAAACACTTTTGAATCTATGTTTCCATGGATACAGTCCTTCTTTGTAGAATTACCAAGGCCGTCTTCGACACCGTCTTCGTCTTAAACGAGTTTTAAACATTTTGGACCTCTCCCTCGTATGTTTTATACTATCAGTGGTTTAATTTACTATCCTTATGTCGCCGCAACACTGCAAATTTCCTTGTCGTGGGACTACTTAAGTATTATGTCATCTTATCTTGTTTTAGGATTATCACATTAATTACTTTTTATGTAGATGGTCATAAAAGCTTAGAGAAAACTGAAAAAAAGTGTAATTTTTAGCAAAAATATCATTGATGATGTAAAAACCCAGTGTGTCCATCCACTGTCCATTGATCCAACTCCATTGGTTTTACTGGTGAATAATGTTGGTAAAAGATGACGGTGTTTCCATGGTAACTACAGAGCCTCTGAATGTCCAAATGGGTCATATCTGATGACATTGAAAATATGAATAACTGATTTTACCCCAGTTCTTTACATGTACTGATAGGATTAGTGGATCAACAGGCATTGAACATTCATATCAGTAGTTGGTTCTGGTCGGTGGTGGATGTTTGGGTCTTTATGGGTCGAAGTCAAGGAATTGGAAGCAGTGAAAATGCCAATCAACAGATATGAGTATAAGTCACTTACTGTGGATTTTTGTCAAATTTTACCCCAAGTGAAAAGAAATCTTTTAACACTTATGAAATCTGAGGAAAACAGCAATCTAAGCCGTAAGAAATTTGTTTTGAATAGTGAGTTTTTCCCTTTGGATGTGTGGGCTCCAATCTGCTGTCACACTGAATAATGGATTTAGAATGATTAATTTTTCGTCAAAAATATGGTTCAAACATCACAAGACTGAACATTTTCTGCACCGGAATGCTTTGACGTTAAAGTAGTACATGTACGCTGTAAGTATGTGGAAGTGAAAGTGGTTTTATTAGTCATCAAGGGTCAAAATGTCTGACTTTCACTTCCACCTAAATGTAATTTTCATTAAACCTTTACCCTCAATATATAAAATGCTTCTTCAGAACATACTCGAAACTAATAACCATGACAACATTACAAAGGTGAGTCTGTTCTAGTTAAAGCCCCTCAGACATTATAGAAGTGTTTTATTTGAAGTACTTCTCAGTGCATTGACCTCCATATCTAGAATAGAGTGTTGAGTGTGCCTTTGACAAAAGCCTTTACAGGCGAGGAAATATATATATATATATATATATATATATATATTATAGATATATATTATATATATATATATATATATATATATATATATATATGTTGTATCTATTTTTAAAGAACATGAAACTGAGGTGTAGAGGCACTTATTCTGAAAGGTTTCCTCTTGATCTGAGGCTTGAGGTGTTTGACAAAAGCACCAGCCAAAGTAAACGATTTGGAGAGTAAGTCAAGAGTCTACACTCTTTTAACAAAGGATGTGTTTTTATTTTCTTCAGATCACATTTCTAGGAACAGGGATCATACTTTTTGACGTTTCTTACATGCATATGTTTAGTTTTATGTAGAACTGTGTCATGTTGATAGTCACATACAGGGTGGGGAAGCAAAATTTACAATGAACATTTAGTTGTTTTTCTCAGCAGGCACTACGTCAATTGTTTTGAAACCAAAACAATATTGATGTCATAATCATACCTAACACTATTATCCATACCTTTTCACAAACTTTTGCCCATATGAGTAATCAGGAAAGCAAACGGCAAAGAGTGTGTGATTTGCTGAATGCACTCGTCACACCAAAGGAGATTTCAAAAATAGTTGGAGTGTCCATAAAGACTGTTATAATGGAAAGAAGAGAAGACTATGAGCAAACTATTACCAGAAAGTCTGGAAGATACTATTAAAGAAGAATGGGAGAGTTGTCACCCGAATATCTGAGGAACACTGCGTAAGTTTCAGGAACTGTGTGAAGGCAGTTATTGAGAAAGAAGGAGACACATAGAATAAAAGCATTTTCTATTATGTCAATTTCTTGTGGCAAATAAATTCTCATGACTTTCAATAAACTAATTGGTCATACACTGTCTTTCAATCCCTGCCTCAAAATATTGTAAATGTTGCTTCCCCACCCTGTACTGTTATTTCCACTGTGTTAGTTTTTCAGAAAATCAAAAACCAAGTAAAAATGTAGTTTGGTTTGATATCTAATAATGTTGCAGGGGTTAGGGTGTAAATTGTCAGACTGGGATTATTAACCAGACCACAGTAAAACACCCCCCCCCCCCCCATCTGAAAATCAGGCAAAGATATGCTTAGAACTTGGAATGAAGTCAGAGTAGATTTATGTCTCTAAACATTGGTGACCTCGAGTTTCTGACTTCCTATCAGTGCTCAGTAGTAACCTATATTGATATGTCTAAGCATGACATGTTATAAACCATCTAAATATGGACCAGTATTAGCACAGCACAGTTTTAATATTTGAAAATTCGTAAAAATTTAAAAAATCTAAATTTCTCAAAACTGTTGAAACAAACATTGTAGACAACGTCCCAAGGAAGCTAAATGTAAAAAAAAATTTAAATGGATCAGACTAGTAGTTTTGTTAGGAGACGATGTTTAAAAAATTGCTAACAAAGACGGCAGCAAGATGATGATGAAGGCGACAACCAAGGCGACAACTACGGCGATGACAAAGGTGACACCAAAATGACAACAAATGGTGGCGACGAAGACGACGACGACAATGAAGATGACAAGATGAGAACAACGATGAAGGCGACGATTGAAGGCAACGTCGATGATTCCAAAGACGACGACAATGAAGACGATGACGGCGACAAAGGCAATGACAATGGCAATGACAAAGGCGACGACAAAGACGATGACAAAGGTGACAACAAAGGCGAAGACAAAGATGACGACAAAGGCAATGGCAAAGGCAATGACAAAGGCACGACAAAGGCAACGACATAAACAACGACAAAGGCGATGACAAAGGCGACAACAATGAAGACGACGATAAAGACAACGACAGCACCAAAGATGACGACAACGAATATGATGACGAAGACAACAGCAAAGATGATGACGATAAGGACGACAACAAAGGCAACGACGAAGGCACGACGAAGGCGACGATGAAGGCGACAAAGACGATGACAAAGGCAACGATGACGACAAAGACAACGACAATGAATATGATGACGAAGACAACAGCAAAGATGACGACGATAAGGACGACAACAAAGGCAACAACGAAGACAACAATGAGGCAACGACAAAGGCAATGACAAAGGCAACGACAAAGGCGACGAAGAGGACAAGGCAACGAAGGCGACAAAGACGATGACAAAGGCGACGACGACGACAAAGACGACAATGAATATGATGACGAAGACGTCGACAAAGATGACGACGATAAGGACGACGACAAAGGCAACGACAAAGGCAACGATGAAGGCAATGACAAAGGTGATTACTGAGACGACAATGAGACGACGAAGAGGACTAAGGCAACAAAGGCGACAAAGACAATGACAAAGGCGACGACGACGACAAAGACCACGACAATGAATATGATGACGAAGATGACGACAAAGACGACGATAAAGATGACGACAATAAGGACGACAACAAAGGCAACAACACGAAAACGGACACAGTGCCTTCACAGTAGCTCGTGGCCAATCGGTCGCTGAGTTAATAAGATGAAGCGGAGCATCTAAACAGTCCACCCAGGTAGAAGTAAAAGGTGAACCATGCTGTCTTCTACTGTGTCTGTGCCAAATTACCAAGACGTTTAATTTTGTCTAATACCATCCAAACAACAAACAGGTTGAACACACACTCTGGACTGTTCCCATCAGTTAAACATCTGTTAAAACACATCACAAATATCGACTTGAGACGTCTACATCTTCTTTTAATGATCTTTGTTGTTTTGTCAAAGGTAAGATAAGACGAACTAATCCAACAGAGAGTCTTTGCAGCGGTGGGTTGATGCCCATTTGCTGCTGTTTTAAGTATTTATGATACACTTGGCCTATGGGGCTCCGAGGAATAACATATATCAGGATACACAGCAAAAATCTATTAGTGCAGGTCAGATTCTGTCTTTTCAGGGGATTTATTTACAAAAGAAACAACAAAAAACATGACCTGCCTTGTTTTGCAACTTGCAAACAGTGATATTATTAGCAAGTCATGACAGATAGCGGCTATATGAACCCTCTTTAACCAAACAGCAGACTACCCTGCTAATAAGCAACCGGCGACGAAAAAGTAGACTTTTGTTTACTTGCTTAGCACTTCTCAGTAGCCTTTACTGTCATGCTGAGGCCTTGATGTTTGGTACAGAGGCATACATCTAAACAGACTGCATTAGGCTGAGGAACACATATACCAGGAAAACTCTGGGTCTGAGGCATAGTCCGAACATTTACTGAGCCACAAATCAGGTTAGCGTAACAGTATATATTTATACACACTAAATGTTTGGTTCCTTTTGTGTTTTATTAAAGGTTCAGTGTGTCGGATCTGTCGTATTCATGTGATATATGACGTTTATATTAGCATCTCTGTGCCGACAACCTGCTCATGGTTAACATCGACCAACTCCATTCCTACAGGAAACAGGTGCAGTGTTTTGTTTCTTATAAAGAACTGGAAATAACCCTTGACTGATACTGAACCTGTTTACGTAACTATAAAAGTTTGGTAACTGGGAGTAACTATTTTGGTCAGGAAATAGGATTTTTGAGTTTGATTAACTTACAAAAAAAGTTGTTTAATCAATGATAAATTAATCTGGCTGCAATTGGTCTTAATGTCTTGTCAAATTAAAAGCACTTCCTGTACTGGTAAATGACACTGAGCTAACTTCCATTCATGCTACAATATATTAAGTTGAATAATTTCATAACTATTTTTGGTCAGGAAGAGGATTTTGAGTTTGATTAACTTAAAAAAGTTGTCTAATCAATGATAAATTAATCTGGCTGCAATTGAGAAAAGTAGTAGTAGAAAAGTAACCTAAAATGCTGAGTTGAATGGTTGGATAGTGGGGTGATTTTACAACAGATTTAAAGTACAAATAACTTGTCTCTTAATGTTTTCTACTCTAGTAGTTTAAGTTCAATACTTTAGCATTAAAGTTGAACCTACTTAAACCAATTGATTTGTTGATTCATTACTCAAATCATTTAAGTGCCTCAAATTTTGGAGTAACTCTACTTATCTGGGCTTACAGTGTGTATGAATTGCGCTATACAAATAAATCTGCCTTGCCTTACCATTTGCAAACTTTAAGCTTTCCTTTGAGATTATACTGATTTCAGTTTCAGTGTTTAGATACATGCATGCTTCTACATACTTAACCCTCCGGTATCCGGGTGCGCCTTTTAGGCACACTTTGCACTTTGTTTTGAAAAACTTCATATATTTTTCATAATTTAAATAAGGTTAAAATTCAAAACTTGTTAATTTTTGCATGATCTTTAAAATTCTGGCCACCAACTAAAATTTGCACATTGCAAACAAAGAAAATTACCAGACTAGCATCTGTCTCCCAAGTGTGCCCTAAAACGCACTATTTCTTCCATTTGATATGTATGATTAGGGCTGACCTGGATTTACAAAAATAAAATCAAATTAGAGCCGAAAAATTAATCAATATATAATATTAACAGTTTGATTTATAGGTGTGCATTTTACACACACTTGGTGACAGATGCTAGTATTTTTGAATGGTTGACCTAACACCAAAAATAATAATGCAAATTAACCAATGTTGGAGTTAATCATTGACATATGCCGGATGAAAAAATCAAGTGATATTTAATCCACTTTTTATGTAGTATATTGAAAAAAAATAATTGCGTTTCGTTGCATCCAAAAAAACAATTTGTTTGTTTACATTACAAACACGGCATTTAAAGGGTTAAAAAATGTGACAATTATGAGTATTTGGTATTTTTATTTACAGCTCAAGTTGATGAAATAGAAAACAGTTTAAAAGAATTAAAAACAACACTGTATGAACATTTTTTTGACATATTCCACAAGTGTGCCAAAAAGGCACACTTGGTGCTTAGTAAGGGCCTTGCTGGATCGGATACCGGAGGGTTAATATCTGTACTAATAAACTGATATCCCCAAACATAGAGCATCCTCATTCTTTAACCTCAAGTTTTTACATTTCAGTCCCATTCCTCCATATTCTCCCTGCACAAAGTTCAACTCCTTATTTTCCCCTCAAACTACAGAAACTTTTAAGCAACAGGAAACCGAGGCATTGTGTGGCGACAGAGGAAACATGCATATTCAAAGAACGACGCAATAGGCAATCTATTTCAAAAAAAAAAAAAAAAAGTCTCCCTGAACCACTCACTTTAACAGCATCAGAGGACGCTTCAACAACCGCCCAGAAACAGGAAACCTCATGCTAATTTTAGTTCGGCTAAGGCATTCTTTTTTATGCAAAACTGAACACAGTGTTTATTGGTATCACCAGTGACAAACATGCAATTTGCATAAGATGGATATTTGAAGAAGAAAACGTTCCACTAAAAACATCCAAATGAAATCTTTATATGTAGATGACACTGTCAGCGATACTGCAATTATGTTTCGGGCGGCTGACGGGAAACAAGACCAGGACACAAGGCTTTGTGTAATCTACACAAACACACCCGATATGATTATTATGAATCGCACACAGAAAATATCCCACTGGGTTCAAGTAAAAACAGTCTGAAGGTGTGTAAAGGCAAAAGTAAAACGCATAAGACCATTTATATGTGAAATTTAAAGGGGTCATATTATCTAAACCCACTTTTATCAGTCTTTCGTTCATTTATTTGTGTATTTGGACCCTAATAGTTCATACAGTTTGAATTTGAACCCTCCAGGTGCTGCAAAGCTATCTTTATATTCATTTGGGCAAAAATCAACCTGTTTTAATTCCTGCTTAATTTGTTACGTTTTATAACTAGTTACGTCACGACATTTGCACATTTAGGTCAAGACTTCTGACGAACATTTCTCAGAGTACGACATAATTGTTTATCAGCAGCAGCGGTTGTGGTAAAAACTGAAAATATGTCCAAACTTGGAGCTGATTACCTAAATGTTCAGTTGTTGGTTGAACGGGACAGAGCGTACAGCCAACAACCTGGAGGGGGCGGGGCCTGAAGGTGCTCATGCACATTTAAAGGGCCAGCGCTCAAAACCACCTTTCTGGTGTCATTACTCAGAAATAGGGTTGAAGATGGACCTGTGGAGTTGAATTAATGAAGAATTCAGACCCAAGCAGAGCATTACAGTTTATGTAGACCACAGGGAAAGGTTTGAAAATGCAGAATTCCATTTTACAAAGCAAAATATCACTCCTTTAAGACTTTTTAAGACCCTTTTAAGACTACTTAGAACAGAATTTAACCCTTTCATGCATAGTGGTCACTACAGTGGACAGCTATTCTACAGCTGTTCTCTTGTATATTCATGGATTTTGTTGTTCTTTTCGTTGTTTTTTTTTTTTTTTTAACACATATCTTTATTAAAGTTTTAAGACACTACATATCTTTTCTGACATGAATTGGTAACATTATGTAGATCTCTCCTGAGCATAAACCCCCAGAATCACAAGCGTTACCCATAGTTTTCACACAATTTATCAGTAAATACATGTTTCTGTACGTCAAAAATTAAACGTGTGGTGTCCAGCTAAGTGGACATTTTTGCAACTTCATGAAAAATAGGTTCATAAGAATTTTTTTCCATTGTATTTTTTGTATGGTTTTTTTTTTTTTTTTTTTTTTTCTGAATAATTTTTATTTATTTTTCAGAAGAAAATTTTCAATTGCATTGTTTTGTTCATGCCTAAAGAGGAATAAAAACACTCAGGAAAAAATTTTGATTAAGGTTCTCATAATTCGTGCATGAAAGGGTTAATGCCTATTTCACGGCCATACTAGCAAAATTTGTGACTCCTAGAATTTAGGAAAAAGTATCTATTTACTCCAATGCCTTGATTCCCACCGTTCCAAGTCATTTCTCACCAGGGGCTGCAAAGTTAGCGATACAATATCTTGACGTGACTAGTTATAGATATAACAAATTAAGTAGGAAGTGTAACAGGCTGTAGGAGTCCACTCGATTTTTACCGGAATGAATATAAAGATAGCTTTGCAGCACCTGGAGGGTTCAAATTCAAACTTTTTGAACTATTAGGGTCCAAATACAAAAATAAATGAACCAAAGACTAATAAAAGTGGGTATAGCAAAATATGACCCTGTGGAAACCCTGAAAGAAATACTCTGAAATTCAAAATTTCAACCTTATTGTGTTATTAGAGGACCTTATTATTGTACTTTTGTGATTTCTTTCTAAATTTGTATTGTTATTTAGAAAATCAAGATTAATCAAGTTACCATATTTGGTTCCTTGCCCATAAGTGGCAAATAGATTAAAATAAAGAAATCCGAAGAAATATATATAAAAAAAATACAAGAAAAGTGTATGTGAAAATTACCAAAAATAGTCACTTGCCCGCTCAAGAGTTAAAAGTCCAGCATGACGGTCTAAACCAAAACAGAAACTAGACTTTTAAACAACTCTGTGGTTCATCCTTTCTCTTTTCATTATTTCTGTTTGTTGCTTTCTGATCCTGCGGTAATAATTATTGGAGCCATCCAAGGACACAACCGCTCTTATCTGGCGTAACACTTTTCAATATTTTGGTTACAAATGGACCACTCGGCTCGCTCTAACCTCATAAATTCCTGGGCAGAAATGAATTGGCTGTGTGTTCGTTGCCAAGGGCTAACTCTGCTCCATTTGTAGCAGTAGATAGAGGCTGAGCCACAATCGCTGGCACGGCAGCGTTCGACAGGCGTTTGTTGACTGCGTTTCAACAACGCCGCACGCCTGCCAACCCTGTGTTTCCACAGCCTGATGGACTCAGAACCATCCTACCAAAGTAAAAGGCTGTTCTGAGTGTTTTAGGTACGAACTGAGTCTGTGGAAAGGGCGAATACATGGAGGAAGAATACAGGCCTGAACAAGAGGCTAATTTACCCCAACAGGATTTATTACACCAGAATAGAATAGAATAGAATAGAATAGAAGGGAGTAATAGAGTAGAGTAGAGTAGTAGAGTAGAGGAGAATAGAATAGAATGGAATAGAGTACAGTAGAGTAAAGTAGAATAGAACGGAGAACAGTAGAATAGAATAGAGTATAATAGAATGGAGTACAGTAAAGTAAAATAGAATGGAATACAGTAAAATAGAATAGAGTAAAATAGAACAGAAATAAGAAGAGTATAGTGGAGTAGAATAAAGTAGAATAAATGGAGCACAGTAGAACAGAGTATAATTAAAATGGAGTCCAGTAAAATAAAGTAGAATAAAGTAAAATAGAACGGAATACAGTAGAATAGAATAGAATAGAATAGAATAGAATAAAGTACAATAGAATAGAATAGAAAAGAATAGAATAGAATAAAGTACAATAGAATAGAATAGAACAGAAGGGAGTAGTAGAGTAGAGTAGAGTAGAGTAGAGTAGAATAAAATAGAGGAGAATAGAATAGAATAGAATGGAATAGAGTACAGTAGAGTAAAGTAGAATAGAATGGAGAACAGTAGAATAGAATAGAGTATAATAGAATGGAGTACAGTAAAGTAAAATAGAACAGAATACAGTAAAATAGAATAGAGTAAAATAGAACAGAAATGAGAAGAGTATAGTAGTAGAAAAAAGTAGAATAAAATGGAGTACAGTAGAATAGAGTATAATAAAATGGAGTCCAGTAAAATAAAGTAGAATAAAGTAAAATAGAACAGAATACAGTAGAATAGAATAGAATAGAATAGAATAGAATAGAATAGAATAAAGTACAATAGAATAGAATAGAAAAGAATAGAATAGAATAAAGTACAATAGAATAGAATAGAATAGAACAGAAGGGAGTAGTAGAGTAGAGTAGAGTAGAGTAGAATAAAATAGAGGAGAATAGAATAGAATAGAATAGAATGGAATAGAGTACAGTAGAGTAAAGTAGAATAGAATGGAGAACAGTAGAATAGAATAGAGTATAATAGAATGGAGTACAGTAAAGTAAAATAGAACAGAATACAGTAAAATAGAATAGAGTAAAATAGAACAGAAATGAGAAGAGTATAGTAGAGTAGAAAAAAGTAGAATAAAATGGAGTACAGTAGAATAGAGTATAATAAAATGGAGTCCAGTAAAATAAAGTAGAATAAAGTAAAATAGAACAGAATATAGCAGATCAGAATAGAGTACAATAGAAGAGAATGGAGTAGAGTACAGTAGAGTAGAGTAACGTACAACAGAATGGAGTAAAGTAGAATAGAATAGAGTATAATAGAATGGAGTACAGTAAAATAGAATAAAGTAAAATAGAACAGAATAGAATAGAACGGAGTACAGTAGAGTAAAGTAGAATAAAGTAAAATAGAACAGAATACAGTAGAATAGAATAGAGTGCAATAGAACAGAATGGAGTAGAGTACAGTAGAGTAGAGTAACGTAGAATGAACAGAGTACAGTAAAATACAATAGGTATAATAGAATGGAGTACAGTAAAGTAGAATAAAGTAAAATAGAACGGAATAGAATAGAATAGAATAGAATAGAATAGAATAGCCTTTATTGTCATTGTGTACAATGACATTAGTTGTGCTACTCCAGTCAGTGCGAACCATATTAATAAAAAATAAACCCAATATGTCAGAAAATAAGAATAGAGGGAAAAAAATGACCAAAACTAAAAATAAGATAAGAAAATAGAAAAAAAGTTTACAGAGTAAAATCTCATAAGATAACTTTTTTATGATGTGGCGCTATATAAATAAAATTTGATTGATTGATGAAATAAGAACAAACTAAAAGCAGAAAAAATAAGAAATAGACAAAATATTAACAGTATGTAACAGTATGTATATCTATGAACTCGCCTATATATAAACACTGCATTTATGTTTGATAAATATTGAATAAATATTTCATTGTTATTGCAGAAACAGAGGGTTTTGTACAGCTACTTGCACATAATTCATCTTATACAGAATTACTGCACATTTGTGGACGTGATTGTAGAGAACAAAACGACTGTTCTGTATGAGATGATGAAGTGAACGTAACTTAACTTCACCCAAAGCCTATTTTCAGTCCAGATGAATATCTCCATTACTCATAAATCCTCACTTATTTTCAACACGACTGCTGTGGAAATACGTGTGAAATCCTCTGTGGACGTATCTGTCCTTATTGAATGTAACGGTATGAACCAGCTGCTAAACCCACCTCAGTACAGGCGTCAGGTACTCCATATCTTCTCACACATGCAGGTTTTCACTGGCCTCCTACACTCACATCCTTCCACTCAGATACCAGCTCCACTCAAAACATCGTGTGTGAACGTTTTCTGGGCTCTCGGAAAATTCTGACATCGCAACTTTGGATGTAATTACTGGACGAGTGTGAACTGGTGTTGAAATGTGTTTTGTGTGTTGTCGTTTGCAGATGCTGATGGAGTTAGCGGTCGAAATTAGCAGCTGTTTGACTGAGTCGCCGTTTTTTTTGTTTTGTTTTTTTGTTCCTCATCATGCAACTCCCTTTGGATCGTCTTTGTTAGAAGATAAACACATACAGCTAGAAGTTCATGGAAAGTTTTAAGAAGATGCGTTTTTTAAAGACTTTAGAAAAAGATACACGTTTGATGTTAAAAAGACGTGGGACTAAGGCGCCTTAGAAGTGAAAATGTTTCAGTTCATAATGTATTTTTGATAAGGCTATCATTAATTTATTTGATCCGCCTAGACAACTTTTGATCCATGAGTCTAAGATTGATTGCGTTAGTCTCCGCCCACTAACTCAGGGGAGATCGTGTATTTTCCTCATTCCAAAGTAGACGAAACATTGTTGAATGACTTTGTGATTATTTCTCCCGTTTCAGGTAAATACTGTGTACCTTTGCCGCTACCAGTTATCAATAGCCTATAACAGTAGTCGCTTTTCCAATCGGACATCTGCGCAAAACTTTACCGATATTTACTAAATGTCGAAAAAACAGAAGAGCATTATGTCGGTTTTTCCATTAAATCACAAATGCGATGATTTGTTTATTTATTATCGCGAGATGACATGAGAAGTCATTCCATAAACATGGCGACGAACATAAATATGGTGTTGATTTACAGATATACATTATTATTATATATTACCCCTCTATCTCGTACTAAATTAAAAAATGATTGGGTTTCCTGGTGTGTCCACACATACGGCGACATGTTTCTTCTTCGCTTGTTTTAACATCCGTCAACATCCGTTTTTTTAATTCACCTGACTCTATTTGCGAAAAACGGTCCTTCCGTTGCAGTTTTGCGTGATATACCATTTGCGCTATGCCCGAAAAACCACCCCTTGCCAGCGCAAAAAGTTTTAATCGAAAAATTAGACTTTTGGTGAAATTGTCGTTTTTCCATTAGGTAAATTTTTATGGGCAAGTTATTTGGGCAATTTGAGGGTCAATGGAAAAGCGACTATTGATTCACCAGTAAAACCCATGGAGTTGGATCAACGACAGTGGATGGACACACTGGATTTATGTTCAGTTAATGATATTTTTGACTGAAACAGTCACATTTTCTTCAGTTTTCTCTGTTTTTGATGTAATAACCCTCAACTGTACTCTCAGCTTTATGAACATCTACATAATCAGTAAATTAAATATTGGAAAACACCTCATTTTGACTGAAAAATGTAAAATACAGAGGATAATATTACAATAAATGATGATGAATCACTTTAAAAAGGTTAAATAGAGAGAAAAATCATTTGGGAACTAACACTAAAGTAGCTCTGGGTGTTTATGGGTTAAACGTACAACTGTTGAACATGTGCAGGTCTGTCTACTGTCATTTCACTGAACTAGCGCAGCTTTAAACTGTAAAGCAGGGTGTCAAACTCATCTTAGTTCAGGGGCCACATCCAGCCTAATATGATATAAAGTGGTCCGGACCAGAAAAAATGTAAATAATAGGATAAGAACTTAGAAATAATTTCAACTCCAAAGTTTTCTCTATGTTTTTGAGTGAAAAAAGTAAAATTCCGTAATTAAAACGTTTCCATCTACGAACTGTACTTGAACGTAACATGAACAAATGTGAACAACCTGAAAATTCTTATGAAAAATAAGTGTAATTTTAACAATATTACACCTCAGTTTATCATTTCTACATGTGCATCCCAATTTACAAATCACAGTGAATCTACAAATACACAAAACATTAAATAATTGGCAGAATATTGTTAAAGTACTACATACGCCTCTTAAGACATTTCAGGTTGTTCATATTTTTTGTGAAAAGCCAGTCTGTACATTTTTGTGTAATTTTACTTTTTTGACACTAAAACAAAAAGGAAAAAATAGCTTTTTTTTCATTATTTATAGGTTATTATGATAGTATTTTACTGGTCTGACCCACTTTAGATTGAACATCCTTGATTGATAATATCTTCAGTGTAAATTTTACATTTCAGAAATTCATCCCAGGGGCCGGACCCTTTGGCGGGCCGGTTTTGGCCCCCGGGCCGCATGTTTGATACCTGTGCTGTAAAGGCAAGCTGGTTGTCATTTTTCCATTAGGTAAATTTTTATGCACAAGTTAGGGCTGAAAGATATATCGTTATTGTATCGATATCAAGATATGAACATTCAAGATATTAATATCAAAAAAGCAATGATATAAACGATATAGATTTCCCCCGTGCTCGCCCTGCATGTACAGCTCTGGAATCCACAACAAATTTCATTTATTTGTACTTTATGTTAATGTTGATGACTGGCAGTGAGTTCTATAAATAAACTGCACTTTCCACATTCTTTTGTATTATGATGACAGTATTTTTCTGAAAAATGCTCGGTTTTCACCAAACCCGTAGTCATATCGTATCGTATCGATATCGAGATATCTGGCATGAATATCGAGATATGAAATTTTGTCCATATCGTTCAGCCCTAGCACAAGTTAAATTTGCGCAATTTGAAGGTCAATGGAAAAGCGATAACAGTGAAATACAAAGGAAAATAAGAAATTTGGTATTTATATAAATATTATATAAATAGAAAATCAGAATTAAACATTCTTAAAATTTAACTGGCATTATATATTTACGTTATTTACATTTTATTTGTATATATCATTATACACAATAAACAATATATTTATTATTATATTTCATATTTGCATTTACAACTGAAATCCCTCTTGTTTTCTGTCCGTGTCTGATGAAACAAACACGTTTTACTAGTCTTATTATTCACGTTCCCAAGGAGTAACGATAAATACAGTTCAGTCGTGGTCTATTTCTGCTGCATTCCAGAAAAGCTGCCTAAACAGAGGTCCCTGAACGCCCCACATCCATTTCTCCGGTGTGACTCTGGGTTTGTGATGCAGCGCAGAACCAACCTGCTGCTCATTCTACTCTACTACTGTATGTGCCATACACAGGAGGCCAACCGCCGCTTCACTTTCATTGTACGTTCACAGATGTTCTTTTCATGCGCTTCTTCCCAGGCTTTTATCTGGTCCTGGTGTGTCGGAGTCGTGCTGAACACAGAGAAGTGGGTCACCATTAAAATCATCACCCTGTGTTTCTCTTAACGCTACCTTTACCAGGCCTCCCAGTAGACCGCACCACCTTCAACAGGCTGCCATGTTTTTTTTTTTTTTTTTTTTTTCGTTTCTTCCACTGTTACGACCTGATTCATCTGCATGCGACTCTGTTAGAAACATGTCAGCGAGAAGCACCAGGTTAGCGCCACGGGGAAAACCCTCAGCGTACCAGAACCCGGCAGCTGCATTACATTATTATGACAGGCAGAGATTTCTAAATGTTAAAAAGGAGGAGAATATATGTAGAGATGTTAGAGGGAGCTTTCATCTTTACACTCCTCACTTTTCTCCTTGACAGTCTAAGGACTATTTTGCTCAAATGAAAGTATGGTGGTTGACTTCTGTATTTTATTGTGGTACTCGGAGCGTTTACAGGGCTTCTGTATCTTATAAGATCACAAGCCTATTTGTTCAGAATATTACGGACTTAGTCTTCGTCTTAAACCTGGTGAATACACGGAGCCGTAACCTTGAGAAGAAAAGCTGCTGCTGTTCGTTAAGCTGATGAAAGGGAAGGAATTTTTTTTATTATTATGGCTACAAATGTAAGAAAAACACAGAAATATACAGGTATGTCCATAAAGTCTCTTTACAGTTTAACACATTTATTATAAAAGCAATAAATAGACAAATCTGTGGAAAATATTACAAAATGAATAGTAGATATAGAAGTTTTTTGGGGGGTTTTATAGGGCTGGGCAAGTTAATGTGTTATTACCATGTTAACGCATTCATTAACAATTTCATGCACAAATTATGAGAACTTTAAATCAAAAATTTTTCCTCAGAGTTTTTATTCCTCTTTAGGCATGAAAAAAACAATGCGATTGACAAATTTCTTCTGAAAATAAATAAATAAATAAATAATAATAATAATAATAATAATAATAATATAATAAATAATAATAAATATCATCATCATCAATAATCATAATAATAATCATCAATAATAATAATAATTTAAAAAATTAAAAATACATAAAATAATAATGAAAAAAAATCTTATAAACCTATTTTTCATTAAGTTGCAAAAATGTCCACTCAGCTGGACACCACATGTTTAATTTTTGATGCACAGAAACATCTATTTACTGATAAATTGTGTGAAAACGATGGGGAGGGCTTGTGATTCTGGGGGTTTATGCTCAGGAGAGATCTACATAATGTTACCAATTCATGCCAGAAAAGATATGTAGTGTCTTAAAACTTTAATAAAGATATGTGTAAAAAAAAAAAACAACGAAAAGAACAACAAAAATACATGAATACACAAAAGAACAGCTATAGAATAGCTGTCCACTGTAGTGACCAGTATGCATGAAAGGGTTAAATAACGCCAACATTTTTTTTTTATTATCTCACGTTAATGCCGTTTTATTCTAATTCCTATTCTTCTGCCCCTGCTTGTGTGCGTGTAGCGATTAGCTCGGCAGATAGATCACAGGTTTCCCAAGAAAAGCCGGACGCCGAAAACTTCTCTCCAAATCTTTTACTGGAGACTCACTGTAAAACTGCAACATACATACAAATATGTCTCAGTTCTGTTCACTGCCTTAGTACATTTACATGGCATTATACATGTAATGAATAGGAAAAAGATCGCTAGCTCGGTGCTAACTTGAATGGGAAAATCCATAGACACGCTAACGATTAGCATTTACAGATGAACTTAAGATTTACAACGTCTTTTTATCCAGCAACAAAAGTTCACATCAGAGATATTTGATACTATTCATTCTTACAACAACTGACCATAAAATACTCAGAGGCAAACGTTTTTCGGCCCATACAAACAGAGTGAAAGAAACATGTCTGTTAGTTCCTTCTTATGCCCAAACTGGCTCCGGGAACGCCGCAAGGACAAAACATACGACCACTAGAGGGCCCCCTTTGCTTTTTTTTAACAATTGAACATCACATATTATTGGGCTCATTAGTATTAGTACTTATTAGTGGGTTTAAGACTCCTGTCAATCACTCACAACCGGAAATAAA
This sequence comes from Sphaeramia orbicularis, assembly GCF_902148855.1. Classification (NCBI taxonomy): domain Eukaryota; kingdom Metazoa; phylum Chordata; class Actinopteri; order Kurtiformes; family Apogonidae; genus Sphaeramia; species Sphaeramia orbicularis. Next base: position 16,062,742 of record NC_043961.1, on the reverse strand, counting down.
CTGGTGGGGACATAAACACGGAGAAAAGTACCGGTCTTTTCCATGGACATTTTCATTTTAAATGTCTTCACATGGTGGGGTTGAAAAGGACACAGTTGTTTGGAAGCACAGCAATGTGGAATTATTTTTTTTATCACTGGAGTACTTCAAGTCTGAACTATCACTTAAAGGCAATTTAAAGGCAATACACATTGTTGATGCCGGCAAACCCCCCCCCCCCCCCCAATATAACTTTGCAATTAATCGTGATTAATCTCAGAAATCCTCACAATTAATTGCGATTAAAATTTTTTATCACTGCCCAGCACTAGTTTTTTTCCCTCGTTTAATCCACCTCTATATGGACACCTCATCAATGGTGTTAATAGTTGTTCTTCCATTGGACATTTGTGCAAAACTTTAACGAGATTCACTAAATGCCAAAAAACAGAGGTGTGTAATGTTGGTTTTACCACTAAGTCACAAATGCGATGATTTGTTTATTTATCATCGCAAGATGCCACAAAAAGTCATTCCATACACATGGCAACAAACGTAAATACCTGTTCTTTTGAATCTAGAATGCTCGTTACCCCTCCTTTATCCTGTACGAAATTCAAAAATGATTGGGTTTCCTGGTGTGTGTTTTAAAACTCTTCTTCTTCCCTTGTTCTAACATCCATTAACATCTGTTTTTTTGTTCATGTGACTATAGTTGCAAAAAAAGGTCTTTCCATTGCAGTTCTGCACGATCTACCAATTTCCCTAGGCCCGAAAAACCACCTCTTGCCAGTGCAAAAACTTTTGATCGAAAAATGAAACGTTTGGCGAAATTGTCGTTTTTCCATTAGGTCAATTTTTATGCGCAAGTTATATTTGCGCAATTTGAGGGTCAATGGAATAGCAATTACAGTGAAATATAAGGAAAATAAGAAATTTAGTATTTATAGTAATATTCGTATAGAGAATTAGAATTAAACATTTTTAAATTAATATGGTATTTACATATTTACATTTTATTTTTATATATTATTACACACAAGAAACAATATATTATTATTAAAACTCGTCCTCTTTCCTTGTAACATCCATTAACATCTGTTTTTTTGTTCATGTGACTATAGTTGCGGAAAAAAGGTCTTTCCATTGCAGTTCTGCACAATCTACCAGTTTCCCAATGCCCGAAAAAACCATCTCTTGCAAGTGCAAAAAATTTTCATCAAAAAACGAGAGTTTTCGCGAAATTGTCATTTTTCCATTAGGCAAATTTTTTTGTACAAGTTGTATTCGCGAAATTTCAGGGTCAATGGAAAAGCAACTAATGGCATCAGTGATCTTTGGCTTCAGTATAGTGAAAATAAAATAATAAAATAATAAAATAAAATAAATAAAAACAAACAAAAATAAACAATGTGTCGGAAAATAAGAATAAACCAAATATAAAAGAACAAAAAAACAAAACAAAAAGTAAAACAAGAATAGAACTAAAGGTAGAATAGACATAAATACGAATAGACACAATATAAATAGTATGTATACCTGTGAATGAGTCTGTATCTGAATAAATATTGACTAAAATATGGTAAATATGTCATAGACCAATAACATGACAGGAAGTCATTGCATTTAAGAATAAATACATGGTCAAAATTATCTGTTGAAGATCAAACTGAGCATCAGTATGGAGACAAAAGGTGATTTAAGTGACTTTGAACATGGCACCGTTGTTGGTCGGACTATTTCAGGAACTGCTGATCTACTGGGATATTCACCACACAGCCATCTCTAGGGTTTCCTGAGGATAGTCCAAAAAGAGAAAATACCCAGTGAGAGGCAGTTCTATGGGGTCCAAAGGCCTCGCTGGCACCAGAGGTCAGAACAGAATAACCAGACCAATTTGAGCTGGTAGTAAGGCAACAGAAGAGAAGCAGATAGGCTACAGCCGTGGTGTATACACTCAACGGCCACTTCATTAGGTACATCTATTCATCTATACCTAAACCCAAGGGTGTCGAACTCATTTCTTCCAGGGGCCGGACCAGTAAAGTAGCATCGTAACCAATAAAAATGGCAACTATTTCTCTTTGTTTTAGTGCAATAAAAACATTAAATTATGAAAATATTTACATTTACAAACTATCCTTTAACAAAAAACACGTGAATAACCTGAAAAAACTGAAATTTATAAGAAAAATAAGTGCAGTTTGAACAATATCATGCCTCAACTTATCATTTATACAAGTGTATTACACACAATGTTACACAAACATTTGGTAACAAGCATAATATTGTTAAAAATGTGGATTTTGGAACTAAAATAATAACAATTTCTCATTCAATTCGTCATTTGGCCAGGTCATTGTTCTTCTTAGTGGTTCTTTGAGCTGGACTAGTTTTGCTTCAGAAGAGCAAAGCTAGTCCAGTTGAACCTAGACAAATGGAGTTGTCACTGTTTATAGGTTATGATGCAGTTATTTTACTTTAGATCATATTGGTCTGTATGTGGAACCTGAACTAAAATGACTTTGACACCCTTGATTGTTAAAAATCTTCAGTGTAATTTTTGCACTTCCCAAATTCATCCCGCGGGCCAGACTGGACCTTTTGGGTGGCCGGTTTTGGCTGCATGTTTGAGACCCCTGCCTTAACCCGTAAATCCCTAGTGCTACTTTTGTGGTAGTTCCTAAATGATTTTTCCTCTATATTTAATATTTCACAAGTGATTTAACACCATTTATTAAAAAACAATCCTCCGTATTTTGCATTTTTCCAGCAAAAATCAGGGATTTTCCAATATTTCATTCACTGATCATGTAGATATTCATAAAACTCAGATTAACCCTTTCATGCATAAATTATGAGAATTATTAGTCAAGATATTCTTACTGAGTGTATTTATTCCTACTTAGGCATGAAAAAAAAATTGTGATTCATTTTTGTTTCTCATGGAGTTAAAAATGTCCACGCATTTAATTTTTGAAGTAAAGAAACATTTTTTAAAACCCAATATCAGAATGTGAGATGAAAACACTGAAATAAAAACATTTTAATGCTGCTAATCTGATGTTTTCTTACATTTTAACATATTCTAATGCTCGTTACTACTCACGTAATGGAGACAATATGCAAAACAAACAAACAAAAAAACATTTTGTCTTACAAATAACAACTGATTTACACTAAAACATATTACTCCAGATCAGGTTTATCAAACACAGCAAAGTTACAGTAATGGTATGAATTTCAGTGTATGGGATGATGTTTAAGTGTCCACTGTGTTGGCTGATATGGAACTAAAACAACAAATCCATGAATATACAAGAGAACAGCTGGAGAATAACTGTCCACTGTAGTGACCAGTATGCATGAAAGGGTTAAAGTTGATGGTTATTGTATCAAAAATAGAGAAAACTAAAGACAAAGGGGCTTTTTTAACTGAACATAATCCCAGTGTGTCCATCCACTGTCACTGTTCCAACTAAAATCAATGTTGTAGAAGATGATGGTGTTTCCACGGTAACTACAGAGCCTCTGAACATCCAAATGGGTCATATCTGATGACCACGAAAAGACGACAAACTGTATTTTACACCAATTATTGACATGGATTGATAGGATTAGTGGATTAAACCTTTTAGATCAGTAGGTGGTTTTAGTGGGTGGGGGCTGTTTGGGTCTATATGGGTTAAGGCGAACGTCCCATAGGCCATGGATAGTCGAGGTAACCAGCTGAAAATCAAACCGAGCATCAGAATAGAGACGAAAGGTGATTTAGATGACTGAGTATTTCAAGAAATGCTGATCTACAGGGATTTTCCCCCACAGCCATCTCTAGGGTTTCCAGAGGATCAGTTCAAACAGAGAAAATACTCAATGAGAGGCAGCTCTATGGGGTCAGAGGTCAAAGGAGAATGACCAGACTGGTTCGAGCTGATGGAAAAGCAACAGTAAATCAAAAAACCAATGGGAGGCACATGTGGAAGAGCATCTGTGAATGTAAAACATGTCGAACCTTGAAGCAGATGAGGCTACAGCAGTGGTGTATACAGTCACTGGCCACTTTATTAGGTACATCTGTTCAATTATACCTTAAGGCAACTATCTCCATGGTCAAGGCAATCTGTTGGAAATCAAACTGAGTATCAGAACGGAAAAGAAAGGTGATTGTGATGACTGAGTATTTCAAGAACTGCTGATCTAATGGGATTTTCGACACAGAATGGTGCAAAATGAGAAAATATCTAGAGAGAGGCACTTCTAGGGGGTTAAAATACCTTGTTGATACCAGAGGTCAAGAGGCCAGACTGGTTTGAGCTGATGGAAAGGCAACAGTAAATCAAATAACCACAGGATACAACCGAGGTGTGTGGAAGAGCATCTCTGAACACACAACACAACAAACCCTGAAGCAGATGGGCTACAGCGGTGGTGTATACAGTCAGCGGCCACTTTATTAGGTACATCTGCTACTGCTAAGGTGTACCTAATAAAATGGCCAGGCAGTGCATGTGGGAGTGTTTACATTTATAAATAATGGTAGTTATGACTGGATTTCACCTGCCCTTGTGTTGTATGAATACATAAAGCCTGATAATCAGTGTTTACAAGGAAAGAAAAAAAATATTTAAGAGAACCTGGAAATTTTTGTATCATTAGCCATGTTCGGACACAAATTGGAGGGGCGGTTAACCCTTTAACAACAGCAATCTCTCTACCGCTGCATTTTACACTTCAAATTACTGTAACTCCTGAACTGTTTGCACTTTCCCAAAATCCTGACTTCCGCACAGGCTAAAAAACACCTGGAAATAACCAAAAATATGGAGCCTTAATATGGATACTGAATGTTCAAGGCCAAAAAGCATATTTGAGCAGATGTAAAATAGCTGAAAGTTTATTTTTACAATCTCAAAAAATATTGTTATCCAATCCAACTTTATTTATATAGCACTTTAAAACGATCACAGTGGACCAAAGTGCTGTACGGAGGACTAAAACCACAGTAAAGAAAATAATAAAAGCATTAAGAAACAATAAAACAAAAAAATCAAATAAATAAAACAAGTTAAAGTATTAAACATATGGACATATTATAGTTGTTTCTGATAAAGAAATATGCTAAAAATTTGAAGTCTGTTCTGTGGTGTCCTAGAAACCAGTATTTTAATCAAAAGTATTTAACCTGTATTCATTTGCGTGCCAGAAGTTATTCTTAGTGTAATGTGAAGATTGTGCCAGTGTAACTGACTTTTTTTCTTGGGAGAACCACGACCACAAGTCAAGAAGGGGGGCTTCCGTCATGACTAGAATAATGTTTATAATATTATTTTTAAAAAAAAAAGAAAAAAAGAAAAAGGGGTACGGTTTATAGCTAAAATCCAAGCTATATTTTGCGATATAAAAATGGTCTCCCGAAGTGGAAAAGATAGATAGATAGAGTAGAGATAGATAGATAGATAGATAGATAGATAGATAGATAGATAGATAGATAGATAGATAGATAGATAGATAGATAGATAGATAGATAGATAGATAGATAGATAGATAGATAGATAGATTAAATTAAGTGTATATACAACTTATAATTGAACATCCTAGGATTAATAGAATATTTCTAATTCGGATTAATTAGATCCTGGATTTAATCATTTATTTATTACTATTTAGTTTTCAAAATATGAGGAACCTGTAAGATTCTTCATGAATTTGTGTTGTAAATAGGGATGTAATGATATGAAAATTTCGTATCACGGTTACTGTGACCAAAATTATCACGGTTATCATTATTATCGCGATATTGTTGAAATTGTGCTCAAAATGTTCAAATACTTATACACACACACTGAAATAATTTAACCAAGTTGTATTTTGAAAAATAAATAAATAAAATGAAGTAATACCCACAATGTACTTACTGTTGACAGAAACATGAAAATATTAACATGTAAACAATCAAATATACAAATGTGCTTTAAAGATGGCACCTTATGGACACTGTTTGACCCTTTTCCACATCAAGTTTCAGTTGTTTGAGTTTCTTTTCGTAGATAGATAGATAGATAGATAGATAGATAGATAGATAGATAGATAGAGATAGATAGATAGATAGATAGATAGATAAGATAGATAGATAGATAGATAGATAGATAGATAGATGTACTTTATTAATCCCCAAGGGGAAATTCAAAATACAGTCAGTTGGATCTGCAGGTTTTTTCAACTCAGTGTTTATTTTGTACTATAATAAACACTTTGCGCAACTCGGAATGCTTCCCGATCTCCGATTTCATCTTTGACTCTGACTGCAATTACTTAACGAAGCTCCACAACCTTCCAGAGTAGAGAGTGTGGAAGAACTCCAAAAGAGACCAGTGACTTCTACCACCCTGAAACTTCCACAACAGTTTTTTTTTGTTTGTTTTTACAAAAATAAACTGTTTTTAGCATTTATTATTTATAATAAGTACAATTAATGGTCAGATATTGGATGTTAAGTTCTTCCTCAAGACAAAAGTGCAAAATAATTGGCAAAAAACATTTATTTATTTATTTTTTTTACACTTTTATTGCAAGAAAACATGAAGACATCTCAGCAGCCTGTTAAAATGGTAGTCTGAAAAAGATTAAAAATTACCAATGGGATTTTTCTTGGGAACTTCCATACTATGTAGCATTTTTGATACTTTTCATGTATGTATAGAAGCCCTGTTTGTTAACATTAACCCTTTCATGCATACTGGTCACTACAGTGAAAAGCTATTCTTTTTTTTTGTAACTTATTTTATTAGTTTTAAAAGAACAACAACAACAACAAAAAAACACAACAGAAATAAATAAGTCTGGGTAGCACAGTCTTATCAGTTATTTTGCTTATATAATGTCCATTTTTTCCACTTTTTGTTCATTTGTGGTTCTTGTAGTCTCAATCTGTGTGTTAGTTTTCCATTAGAAATATGTCCTCGATCGTAGTTATCCATTGATCCTTTGATGGTACGTTCATCTTCCCCCAATTCCTTGTTATACACTTTTTTGCAGCTATCAACATCACCTTTACCAAATATTTATCGTATTCACGTATAGTGCCATCACCAAAGTTGCATAAATAAAGAATTTCAGGTTTCTTTGGAATTGTGTATCCTAATACTTGACATAGGACATTGCAGATCATTTCCCAATATTCCGAAAGTTTTGAACATTTCCAAAAAACATGAGAATGGTCAACATCCATCTCCCCGCATTCTCTCCAACATTCCTGATGCCTCTGGAACTGTTTACTTTTAAACTTGGGTGGAATAAAAAATCTTATAAGGTTTTTCCAGGCAAATTCCCTCCATGTCCGAGAGCTAGTAGTTGTATGATGTAATTTCCATATGTTTAGCCAATCTATATCATCAATTTCTATGTCAAATTCTCTTTCCCATTTCACTTTTACATAGTAAGTTGGTGGACAGCTATTCTACAGCTTTTCTCTTCTATATTCACAGATTTTGTTGTTTTCGTTTTTTTGTTTTTTTTCCACACATATCTTTATTAAAGTTTTAAGACACTACATATCTTTTCTGACATGAATTGGTAACATTATGTAGATCTCTTTTGAGCATAAACCCCCAGAATCACAATGCTCTCCCCATAGTTTTCACACAATTTATCAGTAAATACATGTTTCTGTGCGTCAAAAATTAAACTGTGGTGTCCAGCTGAGTGGACATTTTTGCAACTTCATGAAAAATAAGTCCATAAGATTTATTTATTTTATTTTTATTCATTTATTTTAATTTTTTTAATGTATTTTTTAAAATTGTTTAAACTATTTTTATTTTATTTTTTTAAATTTATTTTTCAGAAGAAAATTTTCAATCGCATTGTCTTTTTTCATGCCTGAAGAAGAATAAAAACAATCAGGAAAAAATTTTGATTAAGGTTTGTTGAGCAGCATTATGTAATAAATTCCCATTATGCAATAAAAGTTCAAAATATAATAAGAATGTCACGTCATCTTGTAATAAAGCCGCATTATGTAATAAACTGACGCATTTTGTAATAAACTACCTCAGTGCATTATGTAGTAAATTTTTTTGCATTATGTAGTAAGTTATTACAATTTGAAAAATTTATTACAAAATGTACGTGACCCATTTTTATTTTCAGGAAAATGTAATGTGCTAAATTTATCTTTAAACTGTGTGGTTAAAGTTCTGATTCCATTACCTGTAGCTCCTGTGACTAATTTCTTCTAAATTGCTCTGAAATTATATTACTTTGGATTGTTATTACATAATGAACCATGTTATTAAATTTTTTTAAAATAAAAATGTGTCAAGTGCATTTTGTAATAAACTTCTCAAATTGTAATAACTTACTACATAATGTGAAAAAATTTACTACATAATGCGTTGACGTAGTTTATTACAAAATGCGTCAGTTTATTACATGATGCGGCTTTATTACAAGATGACGTGACATTCTTATTACATTTTGAACTTTTATTACATAATGGGAATTTATTACATAATGCGGCTCAACAAGGTTCTTATAATTCGTGCATGAAAGGGTTAACCAACATTTTATGATTGTCGTGCACCAAGTGAAAACGCCAATAAAAACTTGAATTAAAAAAAATTAAAAAATTACCAACGGTTCAGACATGGTTTTATATCCAATCCATGGATTGACTTTTCCACAGAGACATGAAATGACGTCAGGTTCATACATTTTTATATTTAGTTTGTTTGATTTGGATTCAGAGGAGAGAGCTGCAGAAGTGGAACATGTACTTTCAACTTCAGGCTTTTGTAATCGTCTGGTTTCAGCTCCTGCATGTGTGAATATCACTCTGATATTTAGCATCTTCATTTTCTTTTCTCTCTGTTCATCACCATTATCAGATGAAGTGACACTAGGTCTTTTTTATAAACTTACAGAAGATGACCGGTGTGTACAAACCATCAAACCTGTCATCAGATAGCAAAGTTTAATTAAGAAAAGAAAAAATATTCTCTGGTGTTTTGACTGATCGGGTCAAATCTGGTCCGACTCTGTTACTGCTGAACAAAAAAGGGACGTCTGGATCGTATAATTAGTGTTTGAGTGTACGCTTGAGCATTTATCAGCGCTGAACACATTATAGTATAAACGGATATTTAATGAATGAAGGGAAATTAAATGCTTATCAGTGTAAGTGGTATACGTTCAAGTCCTGTCACATCCTTTAACGTATTTACAAAGCCATTACAAAAGGACTTCATTACTGGATAGATCGGGCTGTCTGCTTAAAATGCATCATTTGGCTATGAACCAAAAAAAATCTGCGGCAAATTTCCCTGCAAAAACAACCGTTCTGCTTACGGAGGAAGCTGGAGGCTCATGAGCACTGGGTGTTTGAAAGTAATCCATGAGGGCTGGCAGGTTTTAATGTCATCCAACAATACTGCAATCAAACGGCTATTCAGATGGTATCAGCTCCGGTCCTCCAAGAGCTGGGAGGGAGATATTTTTGGGTCGACTATGTTCTCTTTTGCTTAAGCTGACCGCGAAGCACGGCTTAAAACGCTGAAAACGCTGCCGGTTGGCCGTCCTCAACCGTCTTCGTGCTCCGACTCCGACTGTTGGAAAGGTTCCGCCCCCGTCGGAGCCGGAATAGCAGCGAAAAAGGACAAGGTCCAGGCTATTCTTGGAAAGCAGAGGAAATTTCAGGACGTCTGTGGTAGAGTTCTTCATGTGTGAAATATGCAGCTCAACATGACTCAATGGGTTTTCATTGTTTTCTGCATTCAGGTTAGTGCTAACTCCGTCCTTTACTGATTTAGCAGCTGGAAGTCAAACTAATGCCTTATTATTATTGTATTATTATTATTATTTATTATATTATTATCTATTATATTATTTAATATATTATTACATGCTTATATGACTTGTATGACTACTATTACTGTTGTGGAGGATTCTGTTGGTTTCTGTAAATTGGCTTGAAGGTCCGGGTCTATATATAAAGTGTCATGAGGTAACGTTTGTTACGATTTGGTGCAATAAATAACATTTGATTCATTGATTGATCACTCCATTATAACTTGTATTCTGTGATTATTAAACTATATAATAGTTTTTATGCTGTTGTGTATTTGTGCGTGCTGTACCGCATTTATCCAGCAGTCACCGCCAAAGCGTTCTGGCCATAGCAACGTGATTATAAGGCTATTGTATTCCAACATTACTAATATCTCCCAAAATATTGGTCCTATCAACTTGCTGTTTTCACAAGTCTCTTCCTTGACCAGAAATACAAAAGTATGATATACACAGCAGTCAGCTCTGTACGGATTTTGTGTGAATCCCAAGACACACACACAACAGAAGCCACTTGGCTTTTGTAATGTATATATATATATATATATATATATATATAATATATATATATATATATATATATATATATATACAGGGTGGGGAAGCAAAATTTACAATGAACATTTAGTTGTTTTTTCTCAGCAGGCACTACATCAGCTGTTTTGAAACCAAACATATATTGATGTCATAATCATACCTAACACTATTATCCATACCTTTTCACAAACTTTTGCCCATATGAGTAATCAGGAAAGCAAACGTCAAAGAGTGTGTGATTTGCTGAATGCACTCGTCACACCAAAGGAGATTTCAAAAATAGTTGGAGTGTCCATAAAGACTGTTTATAATGGAAAGAAGAGAATGACTATGAGCAAAACTATTCCGAGAAAGTCCGGAAGATACTATTAAAGAAGAATGGGAGAAGTTGTCACCCGAATATTTGAGGAACACTTGCGCAAGTTTCAGGAACCGTGTGAAGGCAGTTATGAGAAAGGAGGAGGACACATAGAATAAAAACATTTTCTATTATGTCAATTTTCTTGTGGCAAATAAATTCTCATGACTTTCAATAAACTAATTGGTCATACACTGTCTTTCAATCCCTGCCTCAAAATATTGTAAATTTTGCTTCCCCACCCTGTATACTAGCGGCATTGTACCCGTGGCTAAAACGCCCTCCTGTGGTGCAACAGCAGCATTGCAACCAAACGCACTCCCGTGTCCCATGTTGCAACATCGATGGGACGGACAGACATCGATGGGACGGACACGGGGCGGGGCCAAAACGTGCATTATATAGTAGGATATATAAACTACAAACAAGAGGTTAAGGATATTTTTAATTTTTTTTTACTTGGGATTCTTGCACAGCTCTTTTTACTTTTTTGTGTGTGAATTGAATTGAAACAATTTTTTTAATGACCAGACATAGTTTTATTTACAAATGGCAAAAATGACCAAAAAAAAGACCAAAAAAAAAATCCTTCATTTTTTGTTTGTAGTGTACATATTGTGCATACTATATTAAATATCATATCATAATAAGATACTTATTATATTGTTACTACTTTGCTATTTGTTTCTATTTGTACTTTCCAATGTGCAATCACAATTTTTCACGACTGTTTTTCATAGTTATTGTTTTGCTATTTCTTGTGGCATTTCTTGTGTATTCAGTGTTTGTGCTGCTATTGAAACCTCAATATCCTGAGGGCCCTGCCCAAAGGATCAATAAGGTTTATCTTATCTTATCTTATCTTATCTTATCTTATCTTATCTTAAATGACATAATTTTCTCTGTATATCTTCATTCTGGTCATTTTGTTTTCTGAGCTGAGCATTTGTTAGCAGTCAAAATTACACTATTAAACACATACATACTATTACATGTCCACATTAACAGATATTTTCTTCCTTTTATACATTATTCAGTGACTGATACAGTCTGTGGATACATAGGGTTGATTCGTTGGTGGTAGTTGTGGTCTTAAGTATGTTCTGAGACCAGACTTCCTTCTGTTAGTGAGGGTTTGGAATATCAGTACCACTATTACTAACTCTAACCCACTACCACACAGAACCACTTTAAAGCAGAACAGGTCTTTTCTGAGGTCTGACATAAATGAAGGACACACTGTCTATGTGACATGGTCTCCACAGACAGAGCTGAACCACTTCTGTTTGGATGAGGACATGATGTTCCAGACCTTCATATCCACATCATGAACCTGGGATTGTTAGTATTTCTGTTTGTGGACACAAGAAATATACTGTATCTGTGACAACTTCGATTAAAAAAACAAAGCATTTAAACTAGAGCCCGACCGATATGGCATTTTTGGGGCCGATGCCGATACTATTGGGGGCTAAAAAAAGCCGATATCCAATATATCGGCCGATATCCAATATTGGCTGATAACCGATATATTGGCCGATATATGAGATAAGAACACTGATCTACACAGGATATAATAATCTTATATGAGATAATTGTGGACAGGTGGATAAACAGTTGCATAAATCTTTGTTTATCTCACAAATGTAATTTACACAACTTTCAAATGCAAACTATGCAATCACAAAAATAATTAGAGCAAAAAATATGACTTAACACAAAATTATGTTTTCACTCACAAATTTTGATGCGTCTGCCTCATGGCACTACAACTTCTTATGTGGTCTAAAAACTAAACTGAGCATGTGCCGAGTGAATTAGGTGAGTCCTAAGTTGTTCCTGACTGGAGCAATTGCAAGAGTTACAACTGACCCGTGTTACAACTGTCCCCAGTCTCCCCTACACTATTAACACCCAGGCCTGCCGGCAGAATGAAACTGTGAGGTAGACAGGAAGTGTGTGAGTGTGTGGGGAGGGTGAATACTTCATAAGATGGGGGGGTGGGTGGGCAGGTATAGCTCAGTGATTATGTGATTGTGTGTATGTGGGGGGGTGATAGCGTCATTGTCCGAGCAGGAGTGAAAGTGAAACTAACTCGCTTCACTGTTCCTCTAACTCTCCGGGCAGCGCACATACACAGAAGTAGCAAGCGACAGAATTTCCGCGCAGCAAAAAAGTTAATACATCAACTACATATTGACCGATGTTGATTAATCGGTGATTCGCTATAATCGCAGGGCTCGTGACTGCGACTGAATTACGGTCGCATGCGCCTGAGAATTTCGGTAGTGTGACTGTTTTTGAGATTACGATCGCACGGTGCGCCAATAAAAAAATGAGCAAAAATTAATACGTGCGCCTAGAATAATGGCTGCAGAAGTAACTCGTCAGCTGAAAATAAACAAGCTCCACGCCCCGCTGACTGAAGCGGAAAATCTAGTCCCCGCCCCCTCGCATGCGCATCTCTGCGGATGGTCCAACACTGCATGACTTCGATGCACTGCCAGTGGTCAGGAAGTACCTACACTCTGGCACCAGGTCAAGGAGACCTGACTTCAGGCGTGGTGTAGACCACAGTGACTAAGGGCCTTTAGGCCATGAAATAAAAAAGTTGGTTGTTGCAAATAATGGTGTGATTCGTCTTTCTTCTCCAAGAACCAACTAAAGTATGTACCACACATTGACAATTGTTTTGCACCTGTGTCAATGTAAGCTTTTTCTTTCATACTCTATTCAAATACTTTATTCTAGGTTGTTAACATTGCTTAAATACATATAGGAATTACTTGGTATGGCCAAGAGTTTTGCTTGTTCTCCAAATTTTTATATAATAGTGGTGCGCCTAATTTTAGCCTGTGCTCCTAACTTTTTAGGGTTAGGAGCACAGTGCTCCTAGGTCAAAAAGTTAATTTTGAGCCCTGAATCGGTTGGGCTCTAATTTAAACATCAGGATTTTAAAGTACATACATGTCATCTGTCCAGATATCTTATTAATCCTGTAAATAAATACTTTTTTCATGGTAGTTTTTCTAGGTCCAGCTGAACCTAGAACTGAAGAGGTCGCTTGGATGACAGATGAAACGTTTTTAAAAGAGCAAAACTAGTCCAGTTGAACCTAAGAAAACTACCAAGAAGACGACGACCTGGACAAATGAGAACTTACTCAGATGACTTATTTAACCCTTTAACTCCTGACGTGTCTGTGGTGAGCGTTCTGAATGTATGATTTATTTTAAATATTCATTAAAATTCAGCCGTTTGCTCAACAGGAAAATTTCCATGTGCTGATAGAACAGACCTTGTTCTTTCCATAGACATCTGAGCATGCTCAGTGCATCCCACACAGCCTGTGGAATGGGGGGTAAAACACAGAGCAGTGAGTGAGACCGACTCACTGTAAAAATAGATGTTTTTTTTTTTTTTTTTTTTTTGCTACTACACCATTTTCCTTGTAGTTTTCTGTTTTTACTGTTTTTAGTGTTGCAGTGATTTTCCTAAATAAACAATAAACAATCATCGCCTTTGTGATTTAATGGAAAAACCATCATTACACACTTATGTTTTTTCGACATTTAGTGAATATCGGTAAAATTTTGCGCAGATGTCCAATGGAAAAGCGACTACATCAGTGTTTTCAACCTTGGGGTCGGGACCCCAAGTGGGGTCACCTGGAAATCAAATGGGATCGCCTGAATTTCTAGTAATTAAAAAAAAAAAAAAAACTTACTCATAAAAAATATAAGGTTCGTTGACAGAGACAATCACAAACATAAAAGACATGACAAACTGTGAGTCTGAAACTGAAGCACTGTGGTTCTGTTCATCTGTCAAATGTTCATTGTGGTCGGTTTCAGATGCTGCAGCTCTTTCATAATTCATAGTTTGAGTTCTTGTTTGTTCAGTATTAATTGTCAGCCTTGTAAATCCAAGCTGGGCTGACTGTACATATCCTGACCAAGGAAAATCAAATTCTCACTTTGTGCAGTAATCTACACCTGCCTCCGTCCATAATAACATACATTATATAGACTAACTGTCATCTAAAAAACATTATTTGCAACATAGTAGAGCAAACTATTACATGATCAAAAAAAATTATTTTAGCAAAAAAAAAAAAAAAAGTCTCCGTCTTGAATGTCTGGGGTTGCCAGAAATTTGCGATGTTAAGATGGGGTCACAAGCCAAAAAAGTTTGGAAACCACTGGAGTACATACTCACAGCAGCTTTTATGAACCTGAAAAAGACAACAATTTGCAGCAGCACCTTTACCTGGAATCATGTCTCAGGGGTTAAAAGGTTAATATTAATATCTGGACTAATCTCCTCAAACTTTGTAGTGTTCTTCAACAGCTCTATTGTTTTTGGTGTTTTCCATTAAGTCTCTCCTAACGGCCTGTTTCCTGTCTAGTCTGTATGGGTCCTGTTTGTGCTTTTGTCTTTGTGTTTGTTTTTCCAACAGTACTCCTCTGCCAACACTATTAGATGCTGTAAATTCCTTGTGCACGGTTAACGAACAGCATGGCGCTCTAATGTAGTCGCCTCAAAGCCTGGCTGCACGGTCCGCAGTGCAAACACTAAACCAATCAACATTAAAGGTAAACACTGCACCGACGTACGCTACCGAAGAGCTTTGTCGACATATGACTGAATTATATTTCCTTATTTCATCTCCTTTAATTACAATATTTTGAACAGTATAATTGGGCTGGTGTGGTGTGTGTTTGTGTTTTGTTTTTTTTTTATTTTTCCATTCAGACAGACACACATTCACCGTCTCATTTCTCACTGGGGTAATCAAATTCTCCAGAGAAGTGACAATGAGAATGCAAGTCTTAGCGTGCATGATGTAACACCTGCATCGTATCGAGCAGCAGAAATCCAGGCATGAAAAACAAAGACCAGACCTCACATCTTTCCTGCGGCGATACAGTGCGTCTTCTTTTTCTGAGCGGGGACCGTTTTCGGTGCTAAAGCGTCGTAACTCTAGTTTTATGGTGGCGGGCGCCCTCCCTTAATGAGTTACCCTGTCTATAGAGGCCCGTTAGAGGTCACAGCCTGCACCAAACACTAGAATGTGTTCAATCAGATCGCAGTGTCTGGTAATCCAATACTCAGGGTCCGGGTGGATCCAGACCACTGCATTAAAGGACAGCAAATGACTTCTTGTATTGTTTTTCATTTAAAAGGTACAAAATGCAATGTTTGTGAGGGAAATTAAATGTGTAAATTGCTTTTTTACATCCACTCTGAACTGGGTCTGTCCATGAAACTGGGTACATTTTGGTATCTGGGACTTTACCAGCATTTTAGACCCAATAATAAAAGAGAAATATCTCTCCTTACCTTAGAATATTACTGTCTCAGAATTGTAATGCATTACACGACTCCTGTATTAATTTTGAGTTACATACAGGGTGGGAAGCAAAATTACAATGAACATTTAGTTGTTTTTTCTCAGCAGGCACTACGTCAATTTTTTGAAACCAAACATATATTGATGTCATAATCATACCTAACACTATTATCCATACCTTTTCACAAACTTTTGCCCATATGAGTAATCAGGAAAGCAAACGTCAAAGAGTGTGTGATTTGCTGAATGCACTCGTCACACCAAAGGAGATTTCAAAATAGTTGGAGTGTCCATAAGACTGTTTACAATGGAAAGAAGAGAATGACTATGAGCAAAACTATTACGAGAAAGTCTGGAAGATACTATTAAAGAAGAATGGGAGAAGTTGTCACCCGTATATGTGAGGAACACTTGCACAAGTTTCAGGAAGCGTGTGAAGGCAGTTATTGAGAAAGAAGGAGGACACATAGAAAAAACATTTTCTATTATGTACATTTTCTTGTGGCAAATAAATTCTCATGACTTTCAATAAACTAACTGGTCATACACTGTCTTTCAATCCCTGCCTCAAAATACTGTAAATTTTGCTTCCCCACCCTGTATAGACCAGTGTTTTTCAACCTTGGGGTCGGGACCCCACGTGGGGTCGCCTGGAATTCAAATGGGGTCGCCTGAAATTTCTAGTAATTGATAAAAAAAAACAAAAAAAAAACAACAACTTACTATTAAAAAATATAGTGAGTTGACAGAGACAATCCCAATCCATAAAAGACCTGACAAACTGTGAAGCTGAAACTGAAGCACTGTGGTTCTGTTTATCTGTCAAATGTTCATTGTGGTCAGTTTCAGATGCTGCAGCTCTTTCATAATTCATAGTTTGAGTTCTTGTTTGTTCAGTATTAACTGTCAGCCTTGTAAATCCAAGTTGGACTGACTGTACATATCATGACCAAGGAAAATCAAATTTTCACTTTGTGGAGTAATCTACACCTGGCTTTACTGCCTCCATCCAGAATAATATACATTATATAGACTAAATGTCATCTAAAATTAATGTTGTTGCAACATAGTATAGCAAACTATTACATGATAAAAAATAAATTAATTTTAGCAAAAAAAAAAAAAGTCTCCATTTTGAATGACTGGGGTCGCCAGAAATTTGTGATGTTAAAATGGGGTCACGACCCAAAAAAGGTTTGATCCACTGATATAGACTATCGTGATAAATGGCGCATGTTAACGTGTTCTTTTGTTGGAAGCTCCAAGAATAAGTCTGGATTCTTTTAGGTCTTATTTTATGAATTTAATTTGGCTTATCTGACCACAAACAAAGTACAAGTATGACTCAGCGCTGAGGATCCACACCAAGCAGGAAATGGATCCAGACATTCCAATGCACATCACTTTTATCATCCTTATAAACTGATCTCCAAACTATGGGCTGACCCCTTGTGCTGGGTGGGTTGGGTCACAGAAAATGAACTGGTGTCAAGTGACTCTAAAGTCAAGCAGATGTGATACCTCAACCCTATGTAAAACCCTACACTGACACTGTGTTTACATCTTATGTGGGCGTGTTTTTTTTTTTGTTTTTTTTTAACTTGTCGTGTCCAGCGTCCTTAAAGTAGAACGGTAGTCTAGCTGCCTTTTGGTGCTGAATAAATTTGCTTTGCCAAGGGTAACTTCATAAAGCATATGTAGCTCCCCTTGATACTCTACTGTCTTATTATGAGTTTGATGTCGGACCTGACATGGGGGGGGGGGTAACAACCATGGTGATAATTATAATGGTAACAATAACTACAACCAGAACTGAGTAAACTGGGCAGAAGAGAGAGAGACAAAAAAAACTAAAACAAACAAAATTACAATAAAATAAAATACATCAGACCTATTAAGTGATGAATATAAGAAAAGAAAGCATGAACACAATATCATACACCACGTCCGCCCGAATAACACCAGTAACAAATCCACACAGCATCAGTTGTTCACATTAATCTGCTGTGACAGTGACTGCATCAGAGTAAAGCAAAGAGAACAAGTGTGAGAACATGAGTATTTTAAAGTGTGCCTATGGTAAAACCTAAGTCCTGTTCATAAATCTGTCAGTTTAGTATGTTGGCCAGGATGTGACCCAATACTATCCTAAGAACTTTACCACTAACTAGTGAAACAGGAATCCTGACTACTACTGACTAATATGTGATTAAATTTAAGACTTCAACTATCTAAATTAAAATAATATTTCATGCAGTAGAAACCCCGCACATACATTTACGACCCGATGTGGATGGATACACTGAAAGACCGCATGAGTTGAGTTGACTTAAAAAATGTGAGTAATGAGTAATAAAAACTTGTGTATTAAACTTAAATGCTTGATTTGAACGGAATTGCTATTTTAAGTACAACACACTAAATACCAAGTTAATTTAACTTAAATTTGTTGTAATGTCAATTGCTTTGTATAATCATTAGACTTAATATCATCAGTTCATTGGATTCAATTCCAAGCTGATTTAAATTAAAATCTTTTGTATTATAACTTGCTTTGTATAATTACTATTTAATAAAAATGATAGCATGGATGGAAGTCAGTTCAGTGTAATTTGTCAGTACAGGTAGTGCTTTTAATTTGTCAAGGCCTACAAATTTTCTTTGAGCAAAAATGATCATAGCTGAACAGGAAAGCGATTGTTGTGCCTATGACTCTCACTCATGGTGGAGCTCTACAAAAATACAAAAACAAACACAAAAAGGCCAATAATCACTGCCATACACACATTAAGTCCAAATTAACACTAACACCACAACCCAGCTAAACCCTGCACAGAAAAAGAACACGTTTTCAACAACATGCCCAATACCCACAATGCAATGAGGAGATAAAAAGGTGTGGTCATGACTAAAACTTAGTGATTTAAATCCATTCAACTAAACTTTTTGTGCTTTCAACTTTGTCTGCAAATTAGTAGAATATACTGAACATTTTATTGTAATGTAATAAAACTTGAATCATTTAAGTACACTGTAATTAAAGCATTTTAGTAAATACAAAATCTGGGCTTAAAGTGTAGCTCAGTAAGAAACGTTATGGTCTACGATGTTCGAATCCCAGCAGGAACGCTTGAAATTTTTTCAACATTTTCCACGTTCAAACAGGCAGAAAAGCACTGAGGACACCAGTAGATAAATCCACAATTGATTTAAAATTCTAACTAGTCATTGAAACGTTAGCTTACCTTGTCATTGCTGATCACAGGGATCATGCGAACTAGCTTCTTAAAGCAGGATTAGGGTTAGTAATGAGCATACGTCCATGTGGATAATGGACTGTCTTCTGCCATCTTGAACACCAACAGGAAACAGAACTTTACTGACACATTTTAAATCTCATGGTCTTGCTGTTTTTTTTTTTTTTTTTTTTTTTCACATTAGTAATTAAATTATAGCCAAAAAGTGTGTTGTAACACAAGCGCTATTGAACATGTACTGAGTAAAATATTACTGAAAACTAATTAGTAATGCCTTACACTACTGTGTTACAGCAAAAAGTAATCCATTACTGTACGCCTTACTTCCAACACTACTTATAAGTAATGACAACTCCAAATTTTCTCCATGGTTTAACGCGAAAAAATATTTACATTGTGAAAATATTTACATTTTTCACAAGAGAATGGGAAAAAACTTGAAATTCTTACAGAAAAGTGTACAATTTTAACAATATTATGCCTCTTCCTAAATGTTTTGTGCATTTATAGATCATTATGATCTCTAAGTTGTGGTAATAATTAGCTAAGATGTAATATTATTGAAATTGCACCTATTTTTCTGAATGTATTTCAGGTTGTACATGGTAGTTCAGGTTATTCACATTTTCATCATGTAATTTAACTTGTTTTACTTTTTTTTTTTTCTTTCTCTCTTTCTCCTCTTTTTTCTTCTTTCTTTTTTCTCTATCTTTTTTTTTTCTTCTTTTTCTTCTTCTTCTTCCAACTAACCCTAACCCTCAGAGGAAAAGGAAAAGCTCTTCATTCAAGACGTTTTCAGACCAAACACTTGGTCTCGTAGACAGTGACACCTCATATGTAAGAAAAATACCAGACTATGAAAGCGCAACAATTCCCTAAACAACCCTAAAGTGATGGCACCAAAACAATTAACCTGGAACAAAAACACAAATCATCAAAGAGGAAAAAAAAAAACTGGTCTGATGAAATCCTGTTGTAGGTCACACCAGTTCTGTTACACCAACACATACTGGACTGAGTTATTCAGCAACATTTGAACGAGTGTCAATTCATGCCAAGATCTCTGGTCCGACCCCTAACCCCTAACCCTAGTCTAAAACTACCTTAACCCCCTAACCCTACTCTAACCCTTAACTCTAACTCTACCCTAACCCTAACTATTCGCAAACCCCTAACCCTCCCTTAACCAATAACCCTGCCCTAACCCTGCCATTTTTCACAATAGAATGTGAATAACTTGAAATTCTTACAGAAAAGTGTACAATTTTAACAATATTATGCCTTTTCCTAAATGTTTTGTGCATTTATAGATCTTATGATCTCTAAGTTGTGGTAATAATTAGCTAAGATTAATAAAATTGAAATTGCACCTATTTTTCTGAATGTATTTCAGGTTGTACATGGTAGTTCAGGTTATTCACATTTTCATATAATGTAATTTAACTCGTTTTACTTTAATAGTTAATATGCCTATCATTTTAATTGGCTGGCCCACTTGAGATCAAATTGGGCTGAATGTGAACCCTGAACTAAAAGGATTTTAACACCCGTGAGTTAGAGCTTCATTCTCTGAAATACACTATATGGACAAAAGTATTGGGACACATTGAATTCAGGTGTATCAACTAACAGCTAACAGGTGTCTACAAAACAATACTCACAAACATCAGTATAATCAGATTATAATACACTGATTTTTTTTTTTTCCTAATGTTTCTCAAATGTCTCTGTTGTCTACGTTCATGATAACAGCCTGTGCTAAGGTCTCACATCAGTTTTCCATAAAAATCCTTCTGTTCTTCTCACTAGCTTCATTAGCCACCATTAGCTTAAAGATGGAGTTAACCGACATCTACAACTGACACCACACAAAACAAACATCACATATGTAGACGAGCATGTGTGCGTGTTCTATAGTTTATCTGAAAGACGCAAATGGTACAAGAACTCCTAATGAGTAAATTATACTTAATAATCAAAAATAAATGGAAAACAAAAACAAAATGTGCTTGCTTTTTTCCTCTCTCTCCAAAGAACAGATGCAGAGGAAAAGGAGTACTTCATAGACTCTTTTTTGTACTAACTATGGACGTTCAAACTAAACCTCTCCAGTTTCATTGTGATTCTAATCTGGATCCAATCAGGCCCATAAATACTTCAGACTCTAACATTAATGTGATTATATGAAAATACTGCAAAAAGCTTTT
Organism: Sphaeramia orbicularis; assembly: GCF_902148855.1. NCBI lineage: Eukaryota > Metazoa > Chordata > Actinopteri > Kurtiformes > Apogonidae > Sphaeramia > Sphaeramia orbicularis. The sequence continues at coordinate 16,041,208 of NC_043961.1, read as the reverse complement.
ACTGTGTATGTGATGAGCAATGCCATGACTTACAGGAGGAAAAAAAAATAAAAAAATGCCCCCAGAAAAACCTCCACTCTCCGTTGTCCTTGCTGTCATAGAACTGACCTCATCTGGCCTCAGAACATGTAAAAATAAGTCGGTTTCCTTCATTTTGACCATGAACGGGTTTTAGTTCAAGCTCCATTCTCTTTGATTTCACAAAGAAAACTATCCTCACTAACATTTAACGTTCTTAAATATCCATTTCTGAAAAGAAAATCCAGTGACAAAAACACACACAGACCTCAGGCAAATGCTTTAGATTAGATTAGATTAGATTACTTAAAATTAGATTAGATTTGATTAAACTAAATTTGATTAGATTAGTTTAGATTAGACTAAATTCGATTAGATTAGTTTAGATTAGTTTAAACTAAATTCGATTAGATA